>NC_136957.1:24379887-24402387 GCF_032717465.1 Coenobita brevimanus | reverse complement strand
TCACTGTATCGTTTATGTAGATTCGGAATATTACGGGCGCCACCACCGTGCCTTGTGGGACCTCCATTTGCTACTTCCCACCTCCCTGACACTGTCAGCTTTATTACTGTTCTCATCTGTCTGCCTGTCTTGGAGTCTTTCATCCATTCCTTCTATGTGCTCAAATTTCCACACTAGTCACTCGTGGGATACTTTGTCAATGGTACTCCAGATAAGTATAATGTACACAATCCACCCAATTATCTTTCTCCTGTAGCACTTCAGTCATTCTTGAGTAGGAGCTCAACGAGTTAGAGATACACAATCTTCTATTCTTGAATACAAACTGCTTTTCTGCCAAAATGTCCATCTCCTCCAAATATTTTATTCATCTGTCTTTTAGGATTCCCTCAGACAATTTTGGGACCACGTCGGATAGGGACACAGCTACATAATTCAGGTTTTTTTCTTTGTTCCCTTCTTTACAATTGGTACAGAATATTCCTCTTCTAAGCCCCAGGCGCTTTCCCATCAACAGAACTCACAACTTGAATCTTATCAACTAGTTCTCTCCATTCCTTTAGTATATAGTTTGAGATCTCATCAGGCATTTGGGCCTTCCTTACATCTTACATTTCAAGTAATTTATACTCTTCCTGCACTTCCACTTTCATATCTGTTTTGCACAACATTTCTAGTCACTCCCTCCCTCCACAAAGTGAAAACTGACTGGAAATTTTTGTTTACTATTTCAGTTTTAATTACCGCACTTTTGTAAACCTATCCTTCTACTTTCAGCTTACTGATTCCTTCCTTGTGTTTCAATATGACATTGTCAAGCATCTATCTATCTATCTATCTATCTATATATATATATATATAATAAAAAAAAGGGTTCTCTCCCTACATTTGTCGATTATACTCCTTTCAAAATTTCTTTCTAAGCCCTGCCACCATGTCAAGCTGGCCCCCTGCAGTGGGGAAGTGTCACACGAGGGAGTAGCCAAGAACCCACACTGGGATCCAATGTGGACAGATAGTCAGTCTCGGGACAGAGAGGGCTACAGGAGCAGACTGTAGCACCAGTCGAGCAGGGCAGTACTCCACATGCTCCTCTGAAATAACTCATTTCCACTGCTCTCACTCTTGACTTCTGTCCCTCCAGCAAGGTCCAAGCTTCACTTCCATACATTAGAGTTGGTACCATAATACTCTCATGTAGTAACGTTTTCACTTCCATGCTCACTTCCCTGTTTCCTATCACCTCTTTCAAGGAACCAGCAACCTTTCTTCCTTGTTGTACCCTTGCAAACACTTCACCCTCTAAACTTCCATTTTTACTCATCACACTACCCAAGTAATTAAACGCACTCACATTTTCCATTTTCTCATCCAACCTCACTATCCATTCACTGACTTCACTTCTCTCAAAAACCATAACTTTACCCTTCCCTACATTCACCTTCAGATTCCATTTCATACACACTGTACTAAACTCATCCACCAGGCCTTGCAGCTCCCCTTCGTCTTCACTTAACAACACAGTATCATCTGCAAACAACAGTACAGGGAGTTTCCAAACACTGACCTCTCTCACTAGGGCTGCTCCAACATCCACTGCCCTACCTTGTATCTCTTTCATAACCCCATCCATATACAGACTGAACAACCATGGAGACATGACACATCCCTGTTTCAATCCAACCTTCAAATTGAAAAACTCACTCAGTTTACTATCCACACGCACTGCACCCTTAGCACCCTCATTCATATTCTTCACGACTTTCAACAACTTCCCATCTGCCCCATAATATTATATTCTTAATACTTTTCACAATCCTTGTCTATCCACCCCTGTCATGTGCTTTCTCCTAATCCATGAAGACCGCATACAATTTCTTTCTCTTCTCTAGAAACTTTTCCACTAAGGGTCTTTGAATGAATATCTGATCTACACAACTTCTTCCCCTCCTAAAACCGCCCTGTTCTACTCAACTAATTCCTCTGTTACTCCCCTAACTTTGTCAATAATATCCTACCAAATATTTTTCCTATTACATTAAGAAGACAAATGCCCCTATGACTACCACATACTTCTTTTTCCCCTTTTTCTTTGTACAGGGAAATAATTATAATGGACTTTCAATCCTCCGGGACTCTACCTTCATCCCAGGCCAATCTGCACAGCTTCCACATCAATTCTACTACTCTCCCCCATGCTTCAGCATTTCACCATGCACTCTATCAATTCCTGAGGCTTTTCCCATTTTAACTTCATTGCTTCCACAACTTCCATCCTACTGATTTCTTCCTCTCTTAGCACATCCCTCCATATCCCAGCCATCCCCCAGCCACATACATTCGCATTACTTTCATTCTCTGTGTTCAACAATTCCTTAAAGCGTTCTCTTTATCTGCTCGCTTTTTCTCCCTTCTCCACTAGTAATCTACCATTTTTATCTTTCACTCCCCAGCTAACTTCTTTGGCACCCTGTCTAACTCTCTTTACTTCTTTCCAGAACATTTTCTTACATTCCTTCCACTTTACACTCAAATTCCTTCCAAATTCCTCATCCACTTCTTTCTTACTCTCTTCCTTCCAAATTCCTCATCCACTTCTTTTTCTTACTCTCTCTTAAATCTTTTCACATCTCTCTTCCTCTCTGCATATAACTCTCTCTTCCATCTCTCAACTTCTTCCACATCCATGTTTCTCATCCACTCAGTATATGCTTTCTTCTTTTGTGCCACAGCCTCTCTCACCTCTTCATTCCACCATGTTGTTCCTTGCACCCCTTTTTGTCTTCTCTTCCCCCACACACCACCTCACATGCCGCTTAGTTTTCTTTGTGAATATCTTGCACACATCTTCCACGTCCCCTATCTGCTCCAATCCGTATCTACCCAATCACTCCTGCACTTCCCTCTTATATCTGCCCTTTATCATCCTCTTGTAACATCTTAATCCCTGTAAATGATCTGTCTTAACTATGCAAAATGCTTGCTACCTTTAAACAAAGTGTGCAGCGACAACACCCCCTCTCTTGAGCATCTGCACCAGGCAGAGACTAAGGAGACAATGGGGAACATCTGTTGGGCAATGTCGCTACTGACCATCTCCTAATGGGGCAACGCCACACTATTGACAATCATCTATTGGGAAACCATCGTATTATCGGCGGTTCCCTTTTTGAGACAATGCCACACTGTCATCCAACACCTGTTGGGCACTGCCACGTAGTTGGCCATTGCCTGTTGGTGCAATGCCGCCTGTCGGCCACCGCCCTCTGGGACAGTGCCACACTATTGGCCAAAGCATCTTGGGGCAATGCCACATAGTTGGCCATCACCTGTTGGGGCAATGCAGTACAATTGGCCATCCCTTCTCAGGGGCAATGCCACACTATTGGGCATTGTCTATTTGGACAAAGTCACACTATTGGCCACTGCTTGTTGGGCAATGCCACACTATTGGCCATTGTCTGTTTGGACAAAGTCACACTATTAGCCACTGCTTGTCCGGGCAATGCCACATTATTGGCCACTGCTTGTTGAGCAATGCCACACTATTGGCTACTGCTTGTCTGGGCAATGCCAAACTATTTGCTACTGCTTGTCTGGGCAATGCCACACTATTGGCCACTGCTTGTTGGGCAGTGGCACACAATTGGCCCCTGCTTGTTGGGCAATGCCACACTATTGGCCACACTTTGTCAGCCATCGCCTGTTGGGATGATGTCACACTGTCAGTCATCGCCTGTTAGAGCCGATGCCACATTGTCAGCCATCACCTGTTGGGGCGATGCCACACTGTCAGTCATTGCCTGTTGGGGTGATGCCACATTGTCAGCCATCACCTGTTGGGGCGATGCCACATTGTCAGCCATCACCTGTTGGGGCAATGCCACACTGTCAGTCATTGCCTGTTGGGGTGATGCCACACTGTCAGCCATCGCCTGTTGGAGCGATGCCACACTGTCAGCCATCAGCTGTTGGGGCGATGCCACACTGTCTGCCACTGCCTGCTGGGGCAATGCCACACTGTCAGCCATTGCCTGTTGGGGTGATGCCACACTGTCAGCCACTGCCTCTTGGGGCGATGCCACACTGTCAGCCACTGACTGTTGGGGCGATGCCACCCATTGCCTGTTGGGGCAATGCCACCCATTGCCTGTTGGGGCGATGCCACCCATTGCCTGTTGGGGCGATGCCACCCATTGCCTGTTGGGGCGATGCCACCCATCACCTGTTGGGACCATGCCACACTGTCAGCCATCACCTGTTGGGGCGATGTCACACTGTCATCCATCGCCTGTTTGGGCGATGCTACACTGTCAGCCACTGGCTGTTGGGACAATGCCACATTGTCAGCCATTGTCTGTTGGGGCAATGTCACACTGTCAGTCACTGCCTGTTGGGGTGATGCCATGTTGTCAGCCATTGCCTGTTGGGGTGATGCCACACTTCAGTTCAGTTCAGTTGCATGGCGAAGACTTTACCTTTGCAACGGCACCTCCTCAGTGTTGTTTTGCTGTTTGTTTCACAATTTGTCTCAGTGGGCTCTCTGTTGGTTGTTCCAGCCCTAACTCTCTTAGCCTTTTTGTGCCTTCAGTGGCATGTCCCTTTTGTGCCCTTTAGATAAATTTCTGTTATTTTCCATTTCCACTTGTTTTCCTTCTCCCAAATCCATTAATGTTCCATCTCCACTACACAGCTCTAATACTGCTTCTGTTACTCTTAGGTCAGTTTTATATTTTATCATTACTTTGATCAATTTCTCTCCTTTCTCCGAGTCGCAAGCTATGAGAAGTCCTTCTATATTACCACCAAAGGCCCTTCCATCCTGTAGCTCTGCTCCTCACAATACTGCAAAATAAACAGACTGTCTTCAATTTTCCCTCCCTTAGTGAAACCAGCTTGTTCCCATTACTTCATTACTTAATAAATGTTTTTCTATATTGTCCTTTACCGGCATCATGAATAATTTATATGACATATTTGTCAGTGCCATAGGTCTGAAATCCTTTTGCAGTGGGTTTCTTCCATTCTGGTATTAATTTTGTTCTGGACTTCTTCCACTGGAGTCAAAGGTGGGAAATGCAGTTTAATGCAAAGAAATGTAAAGTAATGGAATTTAGAAACTACAAAGAGACAAACAGGGAAATTACCGGATGGGGAACACATGGATTAGTAAAACTAAAGAAGAGAAAGACTTAGGGGAGCTGTTTTCAGACAACCTTTCGTCGGAAAATCGCACAATCAAGATCACCAGAGATACATATAACTTTTTGAGAGACATGACAGCTGCATTTACTTATCTGGACGAAGAGATGGTAAAAAGTTGACTGTATCAATGATTTGCCCAAGGCGGGAATATGCAGCAGTGGTATGGTCACCACATAAAAAGATGGATACAGTATATGAAGGATTGAAAGTATATGAAGGACTGAAAGAATATAAAGAACAGAAACGAAGATGGTGCCTGGCTTGAGAGAAAAGGCTGTTGAGACTAAATCTCTCAATCCTATAAAAGAGAAGGATAAGGGGGGATCTGATTAACGTGTACGAGTATCCATGGGAATGGAGAAGCTTGATGGGAATGACCTGTTTTTGTGAGATGAAAGAGAAACGAGGGGTCACGGAAAAAAGTTGAAAAGGACCACATGCAAGAGATATCAAGAAGTACAGCTTCCCTTACTGAACTACTGAAGCATGGAATAACTTGGATAAAGAGGTGATAAATGCCAAAGATATTCACAGTTTCAAAACCAAGCTGAACATTAGTAGTTATGGAGACAGGACAGTACGAGCATAGCTCCTTTCCCCAAAATCACAACTAGGTAAATACATGGCACCAGGGTGTCTCCTTTGTGTTACCTAACAGTTAGGTAACACAAAGGAGACAACCAAAAGCAGGAAACCAGCTACACAAGTTAGGTCCTAACTTGTGTAGCTGGTTTCCTGCTTTTGGTTCTACTCACAACCACCTGCAGATACTATTCCACTTACGTAAATTCTAGTTACATAAATTAGGATATGTAAAAAGTAATTTCAAATATAAAAATATGTATTTTACCTACTTAAAATGCACGCCAAGCCCTACGTCATTAGTCAGGCACCAGATGGTGACTGTGCGCTTCCTGTTATCAGTCTCAGTTTGTTCTGTCAGTACACATTTGGTTATTGTTGTAACAGGAGCTACACAGTTGTGTTTTTCATTTTCACCCTCTGCATGCCTTCTATAGCGAGTTGAGGAGAGTGGTGGCTGAACAGGGAGCTATAGACAGAGGCGTTAATGAACAGTACAGAGCCCTCAAGAACAATGTCTTGAGAGTTACTGATGTAACATGCGGTTGGACAAGACGACCACCAAGACATAAAGTAACTTGGTGGTGGGATGAGGATGTAGAAGCTGCAGTTAAGGAGAAAAGAAGGCTTTTCCAGGAATGGAAGAAGGGTGGTAGCAAAGAGGAATATTTGGCTGCCAAGCAGAGGGCTAGACGAGAGGTATACAGGGCAAAGTCTGAGTCACAGAGACTATTACTTGATAACCTAAATCATGGGGAAAGGAAAAATATGATATTTAGGGTGGCAGGTCAGGTGAAGAGGGATAATCGGGATATTATAGGTGAGCAGTGTGTGAAGAATGATGAAGGAAGGATAGTGGTGAACAGTGAGGATATTAAAGATGCATGGAGAGGGCATTATAACCGGTTGTTGAATGAGGAGTTTGACTGGGACAGGGAAGGTTTAGAGCCAGCAGGTCCAGTGTCTGGCCCTTGGCCTTTGATTGATGCTGCTACTGTGAGTGAGGCAATAGGCAGGATGAAGGTGGGAAGGCAGCAGGTGTGTCTGGGTTGACTGCCGAAATGTTGAAGGCCTCAGGCGATACAGGGGTGAGGTTAGTCACTGACCTGATAAATAGGATTATTTATGAGTGTGTTTACCCAGGCGATTGGCTGAAGAGTGTAATTGTAAATGTATATAAAGGGAAGAGTGATGCCCTGGAAAGAGGAAATTATAAAGGTATAAAGCTTTTAGATCAGATAATGAAGGCAATGGAGAGAGTTTTAGAAGCTATGATTAGAGAAAAAGTGAATATTGATGACATGCAGTTTGGGTTTATGCCAGGTAGGGGGACCACTGATGCTATATTCATTGTTCAACAGCTTCAGGAAAAATATATTGGTAGGAGAAGGGATATTTAGTTTTTGTTGATTTGGAAAAGGCCTTTGACAGAGTCCCTAGAGAGGTGGTGAAGTGGGCAATGAGAAAGCTTGGCTTGGAGGAGTGGCTGGTTAGGGTGGTTATGGCCATGTATGTGGGTGCTCACACCCAGATGAGAGTGAATGGAGATTTGAGTGATGAGTTTTCCGTGAATGTTGGTGTGCATCAGGGGGCAGTCTTGAGTCCCATGTTGTTTATCATGGTACTTGAAGCCCTTTCACGTGACTTTAGAAATGGACTCCCGTGGGAGTTGTTGTATGCTGATGATTTGGCGTTGATTGCAGAGAACGAAAGAGAGGCGGAGGAAAGGTTTAGGAAGTGGAGAGATGGTATGGGGCACAAGGGCTTAAGGGTAAATGCAGATAAAACAAAAATGATGATATCTAGGGTTGGTGGCGGTACTGTCAAAGACGAGGGAGAGTGGCCATGTGCAGTTTGCCACAAGGGCAGTGGGAAGTAATTCCATCTTCTGCGGTGTTTGTGATAAATGGGTGCATAAGAGATGTAGTGGTATCAGAGGCAGACTGCGAGATAATGCTGATATTATGTTTATGGCGTGTTGGGGTGAGCAGGTGGAGATTGTCAGACGTGAAAGGATTGAACTTGCTGGTGAATCTCTTGAGTGTGTGGAAGAGTTTTGTTATTTGGGAGACGTTGTGTGCTGAAGGTGGGGCTGGAGCTAGCTCTGTGGCTAGGGTGAGAAGTAGTTGGAAGAAGTTCAGGGAGCTCTTTGCCTCTCCTGACATTGAGAGGACTCTCCCTACGTGCTAAGGGGTCTTTGTATGCAGCATGTGTTAGGAGTGTAATGCTGTATGGCAGTGAGACCTGGGCAGTGAAGGAGGAAGATATTCGCCGGCTCAGACGTACAGAAATGACAATGATTAGGTGGATGTGCCGTGCATCCCTGCATCCAAGGCCTGGAGGGGCTGGGTTTACGATGGAAGAGTTGAGAGGTAGGATGGGACTGGAGTGTATTGGTGTTGTGATGAGGAGAGGTAGATTGAGATAGTTTGGGCATGTGGAGAGGATGGGGGATGATAATTGGGTGAGGAAGGTGAGAAGTGTTAATATTGGGGGTGGGGTTATGAGGGGTAGACCAAGAAAGACATGGGACGAGGTAATTGTGACCTCAGGGTTAAGGGACTGAACAGGGAGGCTGCAATAGATCGTGCAGCATGGAGAGCCGCCATTAGGTGACCAAGGCCGACACATGCAAGCATGTTGGAGCCTTTAAAAAGGAAAACGAAAACATGTGGTGGTGGTGAGAGCAGCAGACAAAAAGAACACACTATAACGATGGAAACAAAAGTAGACATCATTTAGGGAGTGGAAAAGGGTGAAAGGGTGATGTGGCACATGTGTCTGATCTGACTCCCTCCACTGTGGGAACTCCAAGAGTAATTATGGACTTCCATAAAAATTCGACTTACATAAGAGCTCCAGGAACCAATTCATTAAGTTGAGGAGTACTTGTACACATCCCACTCTCCTATTCCTTTTGTGGAAAATAATAAATCACCATCATCATTTAATCCTGTGTTGCTCCATGAAGAACATAGTAGCCTGGGGCTAGGCCCCAGCTGATACTGGCATTTGAGATGAGAGTGACCAGCCTCATTCATCCCTACATGGCATTACGTGGGCAATAAACCCCAACCAGTCCTTGGATATAAACCTAGACAGGCTCATGCTTTACATAAATATGCATGCAGTTGGCACCAGGGGGTCACCTTTGTGTTAAGTAATTTACATAGGTAGTCAGTCCCCTGTTTAAGCTCTGCTCATTTCCATCGATGCCTCTTTCTCATTCTTCCCGCCCAAAAATGAATAAGCATTCAGTGTGAATGAGATTGGCCTATGGTGGAATACATATGAAGGAACTGCATTTTGCATAATCATTAAAATCACACTAAGATAACATATGAATGGTTGCATAAGAATTCTATAACAAATATATAAAGGTGGTTAAGGGAAATCGGTACAGGGATGGTTTTGTCTAATGAGAGGGAGACTTGTATATTGTTCCATAGAGGTTGTGGGTAATACAGCAATATCCAACAAATGAATTATCTGGCATGGCCTTGGCTGAACTATGATTCAAAGGAAATTAAAAAGAGAAAAAATATTAGAGAGAAAAGAAAATTGAGAAAGGAATAAGAAAAAAGAATGAGGAACAAATATAAGCAGCAAAAATATAAAGTGCAAGAAATTATCAAAAGAAGCAACAGCAAAGCGTGACAAAAAGGTGAGGGAGAAAGATACAAGGAAGCACTGAAAGAAGCAAAAGACTGTGGGAATACAGTACATCAATAAGCTGACAGGCAAAGTAGCTAACTATCGATTTATTGGTCTATTGCCACACGCTACAGGCTACTCCCGTAAAGAGAGGCCATTTGTCTTTGAGTCTGTGGTTTAACGGGGAGGGGTGCTAACTCTGCCAACCCACTTGTTAACACGTAACTAAGGAACACACGTGGGTTGGTTATATGGTTACCAACCAGCATTGTAAATAGTTTCCTGGCTCACAGAAAACCACTTGGTTTGTCATTCAATATAAAGACACCAGAAGACAAATATGAGTAATAAAATATGACAAGAAAGCTGGGAGAAATAGGAAGAGAGAGAGAGCAGACACAGAAAAGCAGGGACAAAGGTGAAGGAAAAAGAAGGCACCGCTACATCATGTGAGTGGAAGTAGCTCACACTGATGATTTAAAAAAAAAAAAAAAAAAAAGTACAGAGAAAACAAAACTTGCACCAGAAACTGCAGTTTCTAAATTTGAAATTTCTAAAGAAATATTTACCAAAAACATGAAAACAATAGCCTATATGGCATACATGGAACAGCTACAGAAGAGGAAGAAGTATACAGGGTGTCCAGGGAGTTAAGCCCAAAACTTTGGGAAATGATAGATGAGGGGATTCTCAGCAAAAAATGATACATAAACATTTGTCCAAACCTCAACCGTTATGGAGCAAAAATTACTGATGACCTTATAGGAGAAAATGGTCTTCACAATTCAAGTTTCGGGCTTAACTCCCAGGACACCCTGTATAGCTAGAGGATATTTGGAAAAACAAAGCAAACAAAATAGATGCCTCCATACGTATATAACATACCAGATACACTGGTGGAACACATGGATATGGTAATCTGGACAATGAAAGTACAGTAACAACATCCATTGACAGGCCGTATGTTAAAACTGAATAGGTTGTAAAATCACTGAGGAATTTGAAAACCAAAGATGCAGAAGGATCAGATGGGATAAAGTCTGAATGTTATAAAGTTGCTACCTAAAATAAATGAGCAATGAAAAGAGGTGCGGACTTTTTTTTTTTTTTTAACGGTGTCCCCTTTTATCGATAAGGACTAAGGCATTGCCCCTAGGTAGAGGACTTTGGTTTTAGAGAATGTTGCACTTTATGACTGGATGCCCTTCCTGATGTCTACCAGTGACCTGTGGGTGGACTTGAACCTCAGACCCTTCAATCAAAGCGCTCTAACCCACTGAGCCATGGCTCAGTGGGTTTCAATGAAAATTGATACAGTAGTCCCTCGTTTATCCAGAAGTCTAGTATCCAGACATGTTCATTATCCAGATGCTGGGCCATGGCTCTATTAAACCATCATCCAAATTTACTTGTTATTATCCAGACGTGAATGTCCTTGAAACTTCGGCCGGCCAGCCGACATGTTCAAACATTCAGTATCATGGCCACTGGGCTCGAGCCGTGGGTGGGAAGTAGTCTGCAACCCACAACCACTGCGAAAATGCCCGTCCACCCCTGTACTGAATGGTCAAGGTCACATGCTCATCCTATCACTCCAAACTTACAGCACCCGATAAATAGGGCCGTAACCCGCAAGCAGTGTCAAAACGTCTGTACGCATTCCCCACCGAATGTCTAATATCGTGCGGCCACAGGGGCTAAGTCTTTCCCAACCGCCACCTCCATCAAACACAGGCCACAAGCCATTACATGTTTGGCGACAGCAGCCGTCAGTCTCTCTACCAAGGGGTGAAAGTCCCCCAGTCACGGTGAGCTGTGTTCTCACATGACCACTCAGCATCTAACAGACGGCAAGCCAAAAGTAAATGTACGGCAAAAGTGCCAGTCCGCCTAATGACAGAAGGGGGAGAATCCTGCCCACAGCTTTGCTTTTCTCTCTCTCCTGTCCCTCCTCCATACCCTCCCGGCTCCCCCGTTACTTCCTCAGTCCCTACCCACCTCTGTAGTGATAACATTGACTCGTGAGTTTTCAATGTTTTATTGCGATTTATTTGACTACTATTGGTAGTATTAAAATTCCGCAGAGTAAATGAAAAACCTTATCAAATTTTGCATCTACACATACTCTTAACTCTTGGAAGGTGTTGGTAAAATTTTGAACTAGGATGATGGGAAGTTATATGAAGGTCATTTTTTTTTTTTTTTTTTTTTTTTAATGCAAGGAAGAAGGAACTGAAAGCCAGGAGCCTGTAAACTGTTTCTTCCAAGGAGAAAAAAACAATACAACAGCCAAATTCAAGATCCATTCATTTGAAGATGCTTGGACACACTGCATTTGAAAGACAGGAGATCATAGGAAGTAGGAAATCCAGACTGAGGGAAACAGTTCCAGAGTTGACCTGTTGCATAAATGAAGGTCTGGGAGTAATGGTTAACTCTTGCATTAGAGAGCTGGAAAGAAAAGGGATGAGAGTTTGTTGCTAGAAGGGTGCTACACGCCTGTCGTAGAAGTGAAGGGATGCAAGCAGACAGTTCAGAGCAGCAGTGACCATTGAAATAGCAACAGAAAAGTGATAAAGATGCAACAGTGCAGCAAAGAGACAGAGTTTTTTATTATTTTTTTTTGTGAGCAAGAAGGAACCAAAGGCCATGAGCCCGCAGTAACAGTTCCCTCCAAGAGAAAAACAAAATACAAGAGAGAGCCAAATTCAAGATCCGATCATTTTGAGATGCTTGGACACACTGCGTTTGAAAGACTGGAGATCATAGGCAGCAGGAAATACAGACAGAGGGAGACAGTTCCAAAGTTGACCTGTTGCATAAATGAAAGACTGGGAGTAACGGTTAACTCTTGCATTAGAGAGTTGGACAGAAAAGGGATGAGAGTTTGCTGCCAGACGGGTGCTACGCGCCTGTCGTAGAGGTGGAGGAATGCAAGCAGACAGTTCAGAAGAGCAGTGACAATTAAAGTAGCGATAGAAAAGATTAAAGATGCAACAGTGCGGCGAAGAGTCAGAGGTTGAAGGGAGTCAGTGAGAGGAGGAGAGTTAATGAGATGAAAAGCCTTTGACTCCACCCTATTGAGAAAAGAGCTGTATGTGGGGAGCCTACCCACACATGAGAGTTGTACTCCACACAGGGGCAGATAAAACCCTTGTATAGAGTCAACAATTGTGCAGGGAGTAAAGAAAGAGCGGAGTCGGCCAAGCACAACCAATCTCTTCGAAGCAGATTTTACAAAAGACGTAATATGATCTTTCCAAGATAAGTCCCGAGTAATTGAAACCCCAAGCATGTTCAAGGATGATGCAGGATTAAGCTGAATATTATTAAACATTAGTGGGTATACCTGTGGAAGATTTTGTCGAGTTGATAGGTGTAAGAACTGAGTCTTAGATGCATTAAAAACAACCATATTATTTTTACCCCAGCCAGAGATACGAGCCAAGTCAGACATTAGGTGTGCCATAGCCTCATCCCTTGTTTGTTGAAGTAACTGTTGAGATGGGCGTTGCGGGAACCGAATGGAAAGGTGAAGGGTGGAGTCATCAGCGTATGAGTGGATAGGGTTAGATGTACAGCTTAGAAGATCATTGATGAATAAAAGGAAAAGAGTTGGTGATAGGACAGAGCCCTGAGGAACACCATTGTTGATAGATCTAGGGGAAGAACGATGGCCGTCTACAACAGTGGCTATAGAACGACCAGAAAGGAAGCTAGCGATGAAGGCACAGATAGAAGGATAGAAACCGTAGGATAGGTGTAAGAACTGAGTTTTTGATGCATTAAAAACAACAAGATTATTTTTACCCCAGTCAGAGATACAAGCCAAGTAAGACATTAGGCGTGCCATAGCCTCATCCCTTGTTTGTTGAAGTAACTGCTAAGATGGATGTTGCAAGAACTGAATGGAAAGTTCAAGGGTGGAATCATCAGTGTATGAGTGGATAGGGTTAGATGTACAGCTTAGAAGGTCATTCATGAATAAAAGGAAGAGAGTTGGTGATAGGACAGAGCCTTGAGGAACACCACTATTGATAGATCTAGGAGAAGAACGATGGCCGTCTAAAACACCAGCTATAGAACGACCAGAAAGGAAGGTATAGATGAAGGCACACATACAAGGCTAGAAACCGTAACAGGATAGTTTGGAAACTAAAGATTTGTGTCAGACTCGATCAGAAAGCCTTTGAGATGTCAAGCGCAATGGCAAAGCTTTCGCCATGAAGTCCCGAAAGGAGGATGACCAGGAGTCTGAAAGGTAGGTGGGAAGATCACCAGTGAAGCGTCCTTGACGGAACCCATACTGACGATCAGAAAGAAGGTTGTGATAGGAAAGATACCTTAAAATTTTTCTTTTAAGAATTGACTCAAAAACTTTTGAGACACAGGATGTTAAAGCAATTGGACGATAGTTAGAGGGTTGGGAATGGTCACCCTTCTTTGGGACTGGCTGAAAGAGTGGAAGCTTTCAGCAAGAAGGAAAGGGATAAGTTGATAGACAAAGGTGAAAAGAGTTTACCCAAGCAGGGTGTAAGCACAGAAGCACAGTTCTTGAGGACAACAGGAGGGACTCTATCAGGCCCACATGCCTTGTTAGTGTTGAGGCCACTCATGGCAGAATGTACATCAACTGAAGACATTTTAATGTCAGCTATGAGGAACTAGGAAGAGGGAAGTGATGTAGGAACAGCACCGGAATCGTCTAAGGTGGAATTGGAGGAGCAAGTCTGAACGAAGATATCTGCTTTATCAGTAGAAATAGCTATTGGGCCATCAGAGTAGTAAAGAGGAGGGAAGAATGATGAGGTAAAGTTGTTAGAAAGGCTTTTGGCAAGGTGCCAGAAACAGCGGGAAGAATTCGAGTTGGAGAGTTAAGAGCATTTAGTACGTATGAAATCTTTTTTTGCATAGCGAAGAACAGACTTAGCACGATTCTGGGCAGGAACATAAAAAAAGATGTGATTCTGGGGTGGGTTGGCTCCTGTGCCTTTTGTAGGTCCTTTCCTTGTTGTGGACAGGATCAGAACAAGCGTGATTAAACCAAGGCTTTCTTGTATTGGTTAAAGGATATGAGAAAGGAGTGTTTGCTTATATGCCTGAGAGAATAACCTCCATAATGCGCAAGGCACACTCAGATGGCTCCTGGCCACGGAAGCGGTAATCGTTCCAGGGAAAATCAAAGAAGTACTGCTTGAGGGCCTCCCAATCAGCAGCTCCAAAGTACCACAATTGACGTTTCTTTGGTCCACAGGCTGCACCGGAGCAACAGGACAGGTTAAGGTAATAAGGTTGTGATCAGAGGCACCAGCAGGAAGGAAAGACTAACAGCATAAGCAGAAGGATTAGTTGTAAGGAAGAGGTCAAGTATGTTGGAGCTCTCTCCAAGGTCGCCAGGGATACGGGTAGGGAGCTGTACAAGCTGCACTAGGTCCTGAACACTTTATTATGGCTCCATTTCTGTACTTTTAATTTTCAGTTTTATGTGTTTTTACTAGCTTATCTTGTATAAACACCAATGAAGATGATCATATACCATTTATACTAATATAACCAATTTATGGTGGCATAATTGGCCGTGGAATTTTTTCTGAACCCCAGGAGCATTCACTCGTCACAGACAACATTTTTTTGTTGTTTATACATTGTTTTCATGATGTTTAGCATTAATATGGGTAATTCTTTGTATTGTGCATTGATTTGGATATTCCTATGTGTCTTTTGATGTCTAAATATGGTAGATTGACCTGATAAGTGCCAAAATTAGGAGGGGTACTGTACGTACAGTACAGTCATGTTTAGGTCAGGTGTTTTTTGGTTCTATTTTTTTTTTTTTTCATGGTTTTCTTGGTGTTTAGCATTACTTTGGATATTCCACTGTGTATTCTGATGTCTAAATATGGCAGACTGGCCAGAAAACAGTGCCAAAATAAGGAGAGGTACTGTACATAACAGTGGTGTATAGGTATTGTGGTGTTTGGTTTTCAGTATTTTCTTTTTTTAATGTTTTTTTTGGTGTCTGGCATTACTCTAGATATTCCCAGGTGTGTTTTGATGTCTAAATGTGGCAGATTGACCTGAAAACACTGCCAAAATTAGGAGGGGTCCTATACATTCAGTGGCGTATATATAGGGTGTCCTTTTGTCTTCAGTGTTTTTTTGGCGTGGATTTCTTGGTGTTGAAAATTATTTTGGATAATCCTATGTATGTTTTGATATCAAAATTTTGTAGAATGACTGGAAAACACTGCCAAAATAAGGAGAGGTACTGTACATACAGTTGTGTTTAGGTACAGTGTTTTTTTGGTTTTTAGTGTTTTTTCTGCATGGTTTTCATGGTTTTTAGCATACTTTGGATATTCTTATGTGTGTTCTGATATCTAAATATGCCTGAATGACTGGAAAACACTGCCAAATTGAGCAGAGGTACTGTACAATGAAGTTAAATATAGTTTGGAGGTGGGTATAGGTAGGGTTTTGGTGTGGTAGAGAAATACCCGGTAGTTTTCATTATCCGGATGTCGCCACTACCCGGACATGCTTCTGGCTCTATCATGTCTGGATAACTGAGGGATTACTGTATATGAAATTCTAATATATGGAAAAATAGCTAAGGGAAAGCTGGAAGAACTCAAGGATACGGATGGCACCAAAGAAAAGCAAACCAACAGGCTCTAATAAATATTGACTATAAAGCTTTAACAGTATGTTAATTAAGAAAACCTGAAACAGAACAACAAATTAAACCAAATAACTTAAGTAGTGAGAAGCAATCAGGATTCATACAAGGAAGAAGGACTGAAGACAAGATCCCAATAGCTATTAAAATAATTTAGCTACAGAGATGGGCTACAAAAACAAACTAACTAGGCCTACTTCTAACAGTCACTGTAGGTGACTTTCAAAAAGCTATATTGTTCAATTATGAGGGAAGAAATCTTAAATTTTTGAACATGCAGACATAGGGGCCCATGAAAACTTACATAGAATGTCACAAGAGTACATGTATTTAAGTGAATGATAAAATTCAACTTATAAAATACTGTAGAGAGAGAGAAAGGGAGAAGCAAAGATATACCAGTGTAATGAGGAAGATATCAAGGATGCACAGGCTCCAAAACACTCTTCAAATTAATTATATTTAAGATCATACAAGAAATGGAAGGCAAAGACCTTGGGTACAAAGATGCAGCACATTTATGATCAATCAGTTTTCCTTTGCAGATAACAGACTACAATTTTCCCAATCATTAGTAAAGAAACCAAAGGCCAGCTAGCTGTACTGGATGACTGAGACAACATAAGCATGAAATGTGGATTAGAAACAAAAAGAAGTTCATGACTCAAATTTATAATTTTTTAATACAAGAAATGAAAAAAAAAAAAGATGGGATACAAGTAGCGCAAAACCACTCAAGTACATAGGCATAGAAATTTCAAATGACGAACTGATCACTTTCAAAAAAAAAAAAAAAACATGTGGATTTAGCAAATATAAGGTACTGACAGTAAAGGAGAAGTTATAATAAAGTTGATGGTTGCAAAAACTTACAGGAAAAGTTTGGCATTGCCAGGAGTAATGTACCATACATTTGCAGCCTCATTATATGACCCCTCATTATGCGATAAATCACTACAATTATAATTAAAAGTCATACCCTGTCTTAGTATGTTACAAAATTTATCTGGAATTTTGCCGTAATGAAATATATTCAACGGCCGCCTCCAAGAATCTTCTGTGGACAGGGGTGAGAGACAGCAGGCTAAAATGGCCACCCGATGTTTACACTGGCCGTAATCGTTGCCTTCTCTGCTCCACATTGTGCATAAAAGGTCACTGAAACACCACTGTTATCACCAAATAACAGTGCAAATGTTTAACAAATACTTTAGTGCAGTGTGGCACATATTAAGTACCTATGTACTTAAAAACTTGAAACAAATGAAAACATCTATCTATATACCTAGGCTGCTTCCCCTAAGGAAAGTGAGGTAGCCGAGAGAGGACGACACACTCCCCATTTACTCATCCATTCAAACACATTCATTCATCATAGCCCAAAAGGGGAGAACAGGACATGTAGATCCTCACCGCACCACACTGCACCACAGGGTCAACTGCGCAATGCAATCAGTGACATCCTGCCACAGGGCCCCGACAGCAGAGCTTGGTTTTACCCCTGCCACATCAGTAACAGACCCATCCCCCTTACCCGCACCCTGACCCTGAAATAGCCGATCAGACCAAATGCAGGACCAATATCCCCTCTGCTGCGTCATCAGTTATTCATTCACAATTTCTCTCCACTCATTTCTGTCATGCACAGCCACTCTTCCTTGCTCCAACAGACATCCCTCTCGCATCCAGCGCTCTCTTCCACACTGTCCATCCATCCTATGTTGTGGTCTTCCTCTCAGCCTTACACCTCTCACATCAGGATCTAGTTATCTTTTTCACCAATCGCTCCCATTATCCATTCTCTCCACTATGCCCAAACCATAGCAACACCCTCTGCTCAACTCTACCAGCCATCTCCAGAACAACTCCAGTTCCTCCTTCGCACTTCATCATTCCGCACTACGATCCATACGCGTCACTCCACACATACTCCTCAGTACACCTCTATCTCCATTACATTCAAAACTTTTCCTCTCTGCTACACCCATATTCCATGTTTCAGCCCCATACAATGTGCAGTCGGTACCACAACACCCTCATACAGCCTTCTCTTTACATCCATTCTAAGCGAGAACGACATCTAAACACTTTTTTCATTCCTCCCAGCACCTTTCCTACTTCATTTATTCTAAACGTCACTTCTGCATCTATTCTTCCATCCACAGCAACATGCGACCCTCAGATATTTAAAACACTCTACCTCCCTCAAGCAACTTGCCATTCAAAACTCATATTCATCCCTCTACCATCTACCAACGTCATACACTTCATCACTTTACTCTTATTCTCATTTACTTTCAATTTCCTCCTTTCACACACCCTTCCAAACTCCTCTACCAACTCCAGTCTCAATCTCCTCCTCTGAATCAGCCACCAGTGCAGTATCATCTATGAACGAGCAGCTGCTTCAGATTCCACTCTCCACCATCAACATTCACCAGACTCGGAGAAGCCTCCACCTAAAACTCTTGCATTCACCTCCCTTACAACACCATCCATGTAAATATTAAACAATCAAGGCGACATCACACATCCCTGTCGCAGCCCCACTCTCACAGGAAACCAATCACTCATAGCATTTCCCACACTCTTACACAATGCTCTACTATTTACATAAAAACTTTTCACCCCTTTTAATAACCTACCATCAAGTCCATACATAATCTTAAAACAGTCCACAAAGCCTCCCTATCAATTCTATCATACGCTTTCTCTAAATCCATAAATGCCCAAAACACATCCTTGCTTTCGCTAAATACTTTTTCACACAGTTGTCTCAGCGCAAACATCTGATCCACGCATCCCCCTCCCTCTCCTAAAGCCACACTGCTCATCACCAATCACTCCCTCTGTACCCTCTCTAACTCTCATAATTAACACTCTATCATACACCTTACCTACAACACTCAACAGACTTATACCCCTAAAGCTAGTACATTCATACATATCACCTTTGCCTTTATACAACGTGGGACCACTTAAGCACTTGCCTGGTCAACTGGCACCATACCTTTCACAAAAGCACACATTCAACAATCCTACTAACCAGTCAACAATAGTCACTCCACCACCCTTCAGTCATTCCAGAGCACACCAGTCCATACCTGCAGATTTCCCTGTTTTCATCTCCTTTACTGCCTTCTCCACTTCCTCCTTCGTGATCAAAGTTAATCATTCAACTCTCCCAACACATTTATTCCCTTGTACCCTTCCATCCGCCACAAGCTCAGCCACCTTTTCCTCCTCTACATTTAACAATCTTTCAAAATACTCCACTGCCCATCTCTTCCTTTACTGCATCCATCTCAATTAACATCCTTCCAATCCTCTGCTTTTACTCGTTCTTCCTTCCCAGGCTCTCCTTTTGCACCCTTTTCACCTCCATCCAAAACATTTTCTTATTCTGTTTGAAAATTCTCTGTCAGCCGCCTACCCCACCTCTCATTTGCTGCCACTTTAGCATCACGCACAGCCCTTCTCGCCTTATTCCTCTTTTCCCCTTATACCTCTCATATGACATCTCATCCCTTCCTCTGCCAGCCACACTTCATATGCACGTCTCTTCTCCAGCCACAGCCATACTTACTTCCCTCGCACCACCATTTACTTCCTTTTCTTACACCACCACCCACACGTCTCACACCACACACCTCTGCTGCATGCCCCACCACAGCACTCTTAAATAACTGCCATTTTTCCTCCACACTGCCATTTTCCCGATCTTTCACTGTGTTCCACTCATCTTTCAATTTCTCCTGATACTCTATCTTTTTCTCTCTTTTTTCAAACCCACTTCTTCAAAACCTCCCTGCCACACCTAACCCTCCTAGCTCTCACCCATCTCTTACCTACTCTTAACTTTCCCTCCCCTCCAGGTAGTGGTCAGACATACCTCCACCCTCCCCTCTCAGAACTCTCACATCCAACAATCTTCCTATTACATTCCTAGACACAACCACATAGTCCAACAAAGCTCTATCAACAACCCTTCCACCTTCATATCTCACCCATGTATACTTATAAATATCTTTCTTCTCCAACAGCGTATTTCCAATCACTCATCTCTCGCTCAACACACATCGCTATCATTCGCTCCCCATTTTCATTTCTTCCAGGCACAGCATGCATACCAATCTACACCTTTAACTGCTACATTTCCCACTCTAGCATTCAGATCACATTCACATTCGCTCCAAAACTCTGCAGACACTCATCATCATTCCAGAAAGACTCCCTCTCTTCTTCATCCCTTTCATTACCAGGCCCATATGCACTCACAAACACCCACAACTCACGTTCAAATTTCGTTTTCACCCACATCAGTCTCGATGACACCTCCTTCCATTCAATCACACACTGCTGTACTTCCGGACTCACTAACAAGGCCACACCTTTCTCCTTGCCCTTCCTCTTTCAACACCTGACAATCTTCCATTCACACTTCCAAACATAAGACTCACCCCTTCCCTTTCTATCTTCGTTTCACTCAAAGCTAACACATCTCCAACTTTCTTCTCACAAACATTCTCCCAATCTCCTCCCCTTTTGGCCTCAATTGTCTACATCCACGCACATTCATAAGACCCAATCTTCAGGGTATGGGAAAACTCCATCCCCCATCCCTTTTTCTGGCCCGTCTCTTTTTAGGAACTAAAAAACAGAGGAAGGGGTCCCCTAGTCCCCTCACGCTGCCCCTTTTAGTCGCCTTTTTACGACACACAGGGGAATACGGTGGCAGTACTTCTTCCCTAACACAACCTGGCCACAGAGTAGTAGTACCACCCCATAGTGCGGCCAGATTGTCCCCCCGCCACAGGGGGAGGGGGACACTATTTGAGAGTGCTGCAAACTTCTTGATAATAGCTTAGGTTAGGTTTGGCTGCATTAGATAAGTTTAGGAACAGATAAGAAAGGTTACATTAAGCTGGGTAGGGTAAGGTAAGGTAAGGTTAGGCTTGGTTGTACGAGATTATCAATACGTTTAGGTTTAGTTTGGATTTTATATTCAATAAGATTACAACTGATGAGGCTAGGGTTCAGTTTGGTTAATTTGATAAAATTAGAATTGTTCCATTTTACATCAGTTGGATGGGTATTGGGTAAAGTTAGGAATGGTTATACTGTACTGTGTTAGATAATATCAGAGTAGATAGGGTTAGGTATGGTTATAATAGATAATATCAGAGTAGATAAGGTCAGGTATGGTCATATTAAATAATAGCAGCATAGATAAAGTTAGGTATGCTTATATTAAATAATATCAGAGTAGATAAAGCAGGATCATTAGGTACTGGTCATATTAGAATAATATCAGAGTAGATAAGGATTAGGTATGGTCATATTAGATAATATCAGAGTAGATACGGTTAGGAATGGTTATATTAGATAATATCAGAGTACAGTAGAAAAGGTTAGGTATGGTTATATTATATAATATCAGGGGTAAGATAAAGGTTAGGTACTGTATGATCATATTGAATAATATCAGTAGACTGAATTTAGGTTTCTTGGTCATATTAGATAAGGTTAGGTATGGTCTTATTAGATTATATCAGTGTAGATAGACTTTTCAATAATATCCATAGGATACACAACAGATCTACATAGCCTTAGATACTATTGCCCGCCTCCATATCTGTACCTAAACTAAGTTTGTCATATCTTCCCTTAAAAATATTTACCAAAGTAACACATTTACAGGTTGCCCTGTTCCAATAGTTTACAATCCCATGCATGAAAGTGCCTTTTGTTTATGTTTTATTACATCTTCTGATAAAAAGTTGTTTTGAGTAACCTCTAACACTTGTGTTTTTTGCTTGAAACATATTATTTGATTCCAGTTTTCCAAGTCCTGTGTTGATTTTAAATACTTCAGTCATGTTGCCACTCTTTCTTCTAGCTTTGAGCTTTGTTAGATTAAATCTTCTTGGTCTTTTTTATAGTCCAGGTTTCTTAGATTTGGAAGGAGACGTGTTGCTGTCCTTTGAACCTTTTAAAATTTTACTTACCATATGTTTTTTCTCAGTTGGGGGGACCATACTTGTACAGCGTACTCTGGAATGTGGGTGTACGTAGGTCTGAATAATCATTTTTCTGTCCAGTTCTTAAAATTTCTTTTCAATAAGCCAAGACCACTATTCATTTTCGACACAATCTTATCTACGTGGACATCAAACGTTAATCTATCTATCTATCTATTGCCAGATGCCATAATCCCGTAAGGGGTGGCCATTGCTTTGAGGGCACTAACCCTCCACCAACCGACTTGTTGATACATAGGGAGCATGTATGGTTTGGTTATATGGTTACCCTCAGCGTTGTAAATGGTTTCTTGGCTTACAGGAAACCATTTGGCTTGTCACTCCAATGTAAGCAGGGCT
>NC_136957.1:24341039-24379787 GCF_032717465.1 Coenobita brevimanus | reverse complement strand
CACCACCACAAAAAAAAAAAAAAAAAAAAAAAGTAAAGTCTACGGGACCACGACCCACATTTCAGCACCAGGCGTCACCGTGCTGGGAGGGCTGGAACACCGCCGTACAGATCAGATGAAGGTTATGATGCCACCGTCCCTTATACTAGATTTGTATTAGAGTTACATTACAATTATGCCGAGTTATGGGGTAATCTGCCTTGGAGGTGGTTGATCGGAAGTTGTGGTCATTTGTCTGTGGCTGGATTATGCCAACATTGCTCTGCACAGGAAACTGGTGTCGTTACTCGGTGTCTTGAGAGAGAGAGAGAGAGAGAGAGAGAGATCAGTGTATTGACAGTTAGACATTTGTACCGGTACGGTACAAGACTGAACAGTAATTCGATGATTTAATATATGCATACACGGACAGACAGGCAGATATACACATGCACTAGATTTTTTAAGAAGCTATGAGTGAACTAAAAGACCAACAAGTAAAGCTACTGAAAGATATTTACAGCGATATTAAGGTTAACAAACAGACGTACAGAAAGACAGACAGATACACACATAAAGTGACTGACTGAGCGATTGACAGAAAGTCACCCAGAGAAAAACAGATAGACGGATAGATAGATGAATGAATAGATAGATAGATAGATAAATAGACATGTAGCCTAAACTATACGCTGATAGATAGGTAGGTGAAAAGACGGAGAAAGAGAGAGAGAGAGAGAGAGAGAGGTGGGTAGAGGAAGACTAGACGCTAGTAACCTCTCCCAGGCAAGTGATTTGAGAGATAAAAGTTGAGAACTAGTTTGGAAAAAAAAAAAAAGTAAAAACGACACAAAAAAGACTGATCAATATAGGGTATATATGGAAGAAAGTATGTAAAAAAAGTGTTAAATAGATACATAGACAGATAGATAGATCAACAGATTGACTGACCAACTGATTGACTGTGATATATAGGCAGTTAATAGATGCAGATACAAAGAAGGAGATAAACAGATGGAGAGAATGATAGATATGTACTTAGACTGGCAGATACTTATGTCGACAACAGACACAGATAGATTCGTAGATGAGATCCAGGAACACTATAAGACATAAAGGAAGAGTAATTGGCGAAAGTAGTCGTCAGAGAAAAATGCAGAAAACGAGATTAAAATGGAAGGCATTAGGTTAGCTTCACAAGGTTCATTGTTTCAGGGTTCAGAGACTCACTTGTTTTATAATAACTATACAGTATTAACAGGTTCTTCCTACTTCCCACTTCACAAATACTCTATTATCTCAGATATCTACTCTCTCTCTCTCTCTCTCTCTCTCTCTCTCTCTCTCTCTCTCTCATACACCATCGTGC
The DNA here is from genome assembly GCF_032717465.1 of Coenobita brevimanus. Taxonomy (NCBI): domain Eukaryota; kingdom Metazoa; phylum Arthropoda; class Malacostraca; order Decapoda; family Coenobitidae; genus Coenobita; species Coenobita brevimanus. The sequence goes on along the minus strand of NC_136957.1, from coordinate 24,378,439 downwards.
AATATGATAAAGGAAGTCAATTTAACTCAAAATTTATGAGGTTCAGTCTACGGTAAATGCCACCCACATTTCAGCATCAGGTGATTACGTGCTGGAAGGGCAGGAACACCTGCCGTGGAGATCAGATGGAGGTTATGATGCCACCGTCTCTTATACTGGAATTATATTACACTTACATTACAATTATGCCGAGTTGTGGGATCTTGTGCCTTAGGGGTGGCTGGTCGGAAGTTATGATCATTTTTTTTTTTTTTTTTGTTTTTTTTTTGGGAGAGAGAGAGAGAGAGAGAGAGAGAGAGAGAGAGAGAGAGAGAGAGAGAGAGAGAGAGATCCATGCAGGTGGGCAGAGGAAAGGTAGATGCTAATAATAACCTCTCCCGGGAAAGTGTTGCGAAGGGTAAAAATGGAGAAGTAAGGTGGAAAAATGATAGAAATTAAAGAACCATACAAAAGCAGAAGGTAAATAGGAAAGAAAGGGCGAGAAAAGAAATCAGCTTTCTAGCTAGATACATTGACAGATATCTAAGCAGATAATAGATGCAGATAGGTGGAATGACAGATGAATAGAGAAACTGGTAGATATGTAGTCAGGTAGACTGACCGGTATTTTAGTTGATAATAGATACAGATTGATTCCTTGATGAGATCCAGAAACACCGAAAGATATAACGATAGAATAACAGGCAAAAGTTGCAAGATAAGGATAAATACAGAAAAAGAGACTACAATTGAGGGCCTGATGTTAGCGTCAAGCGTCCTAGAGGCTGACTGTTGAAGGGTTTTACCATTCACTTCTTTTGTGGTGTATTACTTTACAGTATGTACAGGTTCTTCCGAATTTTTGATTTACAACCACTCTCTCTTCGTGGATATCAACTCCTCTCTCTCTCTCTCTCTCTCTCTCTCTCTCTCTCTCTCTCACTCCATACTGCAACATGCAAAGGAAAGCCAAAATCACCCAATTAAAATTTATCAGATAAAGCCAACGTTAATCGCCACGCCCAGGAATAAGTTATCTCGCGTTGTCACAGTCTTGTAACCAATGTCTCTCCGCCCCCACTGTGGGCCTGAAGAGGGGAAGTCGACCCCCTGGCAGTGGTTGTGTAGTAGTGGATTGCTGCCTGGCTCTCACCTGAGAGTCCCGGGTTCGATTCCCGGCCTATTGGTAATATACTGGAATATTTTTCCTGTGTAAAGTACAGGTTTCTCTCTTCTTTCTGACTTGCAGTAAGTGCTTGGGATAGATTACATGCATTTACTTGTTCGAGTGTCAGGGGGTTATCTCAGCCTCTTCAGGCCCACAGTGGGGGCGGAGGGACATTGGTTACAAGATTGTGACAATGTGAGACAACTTTTACCTGGTCATGGCGTAGCTGATTGCTGCTTGGCTTTCACCTGAGTGTCCCAGGATCGATTCCCGGCATAATGGCAATATATTGGATTATTTTTCCCATGTAGGGTATAGGATTCTTTCTTCAGGAAGTAGATGATTGAATGGGAAGTACCTGACTGAATGGAAAGTATGTGACTGAATGGGAAGTAGCTGATTGTAAGGGAAGTTTGTGACTACGCAGGAAGTATGTGACTGGACGGTAAGTAGCCGACTGGATGGGAAGTAGGTGGCTGAACTGAAAGCAGGAGAATATATAGGACGTATGTAAGTGGTTAACTAGGTTGGCTAATCTGTGGGTAGGTAGACAGGAAGCCAAGTGATTGGGTAGGAAGACAGATAAGTAGATAGACAGATAGGTAGATTGGTAGGTACTCTGGCTGGCTGATGGGTAGGCCAGAAGAGGTGTAGTGCTTAAGTGGGTTGATTGATAGGTTATTTTGTTGTAAGACTGGTAGATTTAAAAAGAGGTAGGTATGATGGGTAAGATGGTAAGTAGGTCGGTTAGTAGATTAATAGGTAGGTATTAAATTTGGTTAGTTAACTGACTAAGGTTGCTTGGAGGGTAGGTTGGCAGTGAGGTGGGTCAGTAGGTCTATTACGGAGTTGAATGGTAACCAGAAAAATATGTAGGTAAGTGGGTACTTTTGTAGGTTGGGAGGCAAGTAATTAATTACGTGTGTACAGTAGTTATACAGGTGAATAAGTAGAAAAGTGTATGATTCGGTAGACAGGAAGGTATGTGGATCACATGACAGTAGATTAGGGAAGAAATGTATGTATTAATTGATGGCAAGTGCAGATAGATAGATAGACAGAAAGATTGACAGATTGAAAGAAAGATAAATGGGTAGGTATATATAAATAGATAGGTAGGTAGATTATGATACAGAGAGATATATATGTTTAAATTAGATACAGACAGATTCACAGATGAGAGATATAAACATTAAAAGACGTAGTGGTAGAACAGCAGGCAAAAATGATCAAAGAAACATACAGGAGAGAGTCTAAAATGGACAACTTTACGCTAATATCATAAACTCCCTTCGTTACAGGTTTATGATATTGACTTACTTTGTGATTAATGACTTTACAATATCGAGTCATTTTTCATTCGTAATTCACCTCTCTCTCTCTCTCTCTCTCTCTCTCTCTCTCTCTCTCCATCGTTCAACATAAAAGGGGTGGCAATTTCATCCACCCCTCAAAAATTAGGTGAAGTCTACGGGAAACCCCACCCACATTTTAGCACCAGGAGACAACGTACAGATCAGATGAAGGTTATGATGCCACCGTCCCTTATACTAGATTTCTATTAGAGTTACATTACAATTATGCCGAGTTATGGGGTAATCTGCCTTGGAGGTGGCTGGTCGGAAGTAGTGGTCATTTGTCCGTGGCTGGATTATGCCAACATTGCTCTACACACGAAATTGGTGTCGTTACTCTGTGTCTTACTGTGTGTGTGTGTGTGTGTGTGTGTGGGTCGGTGGGTGGGTGGGCGTGGGTATGTGTGTGTATGAGAGAGAGAGAGAGATGAGTGTTTCGACAAGGGACATTTTTATTGGTCCGTTTGGAGACTGAAAACTTATTCGATAGACTGATTAATATGTAGATGCCTAAACAGACAGACAAACATACAAACATATGCACTAGTAATTAGGATGAACTATACTGATTAATATGTAGATGCCTAAACAGACAGACAAACATACAAACATATGCACTAGTAATTAGGATGAACTATACTGATTAATATGTAAATGCCTAAACAGACAGACAAACATACAAACATATGCACTAGTAATTAGGATGAACTATACTGTACGTTAACAGAAGGACAAAGTTATAGCCATGTATTCAAGTAAGTAGTTCAATGGTAAGGACAAGAAAAACCGTATAGAAAGATAGATGGATACATAGGGAGGTTAAATGACTAACTGAGTGAATGGCAGAGATGCTCAGATACAGAAATGTAAGCCAGCACATGTTTGTTGCTTATTCGTCATGAGTCCAATGCTGGCAGAATGTCATGAATCGGCAGTGGCCAGCTGCCTTCTTACCAAAGGAGACATTTGTATGTGTACACAGTGTAGTCATGACATTGGGCAACACACACGACGGACACCCTACCTTTACCCTGAAAGACTGTGTATGAGTTAGATATCAGCTAGACTCCTTGGATTTAACACCACTGATCTCTCAATAAAGCATCAAGTACCAATACGGAGTCTTTAAAAATAACCTGAAATCCTGATGGTATATCTACGGACCCACATCTCACATTTTGGTGGCACTGAGGTCAAGAACACGCCTCATTTCAAGTCTGTCTACCGTCAAATCCGATAGCCTGTAAATAGACTGTCTGCCATCTGTCGCCAACTCTGGCTGTCATAGGACCTGTCTGTCATATAGCCCGTCTGTCACCCAGCCTGTCTGTCATCGAGCTCGTCCGCCATCGACCCTGTCTGTCACGTAGCCCGTCCGTCATCGAGTCTGTCTGTCATCAGCCCTGTCTATCACCAAGCCTGCCTGTCACCAAACCTTCATCCCGACCACGATTCTGCTGACTGTCAAACCTCCAGTGTCGCGGTGACCTGCAACTCACCCTCGTCACCTCCCACCAGCTATCAGTACCAACTCACACCATGCCCAATGATATATGCTGTATCAGTAGGTCATGAGTTAGAATCAACCAGTAAATCTTTTTTTTCTATTATCTCCAGACCAGAAATCTTAATACATTATTTTTTTCTCTCTCTCTCTCACCTCTTATACGATTGACTTAACTGTATTTAAAATAACTTCCCCAGATTATTTTTCATACTTTCAATTTTCTTTTGCTATATTCATCCACATGAACACTTCATTTAGAAAATTATATATATATATATATATATATATATATATATATATATATATATATATATATATATATATATATATATATCACTCTCCTTTGTTAACTGTTGTACATAATACTTCATTTTAGTTAAAAAGAAAATATATCTTCACATGTATTCACATACTTAATATTTTCCTTGCAATTTTTTCGTTTTCTCCAATTAATTTCTTAACTACTTTCCCTTACTTTAAGAAGATTCATTTATCTGAACACGATACACATACTTCATGAGGTAAAGTAAAACCGACCCAGATTGTAAGCTCACACGACAGTCTTACTTGTTTGAGACGTGGAAAGACTTGTCCGTTGAAAAATATTCAGTCAGCTAACTTACAGTCATATCATACCCCCAGTGCATCACACATTTCTCAGTTATCTTCAACTAAAGATCATTTTGGGAGATGCATCGCGCATTAAATTTGCGGGAATGAATCCTGCGATTAGCGTGAATGATAATCATTAGCGATGTCCAGTCTGCAGTTACAAAGGACTTATGACAGACAGTGCTAAACTGCCTATCGTCGGAACCGATTAGATGATGGATACTCCCAAGTCGGATCTATCATAAGGTGTAGATTCTTTGAGAAGTTTAATTCCTTTGTTGGATGCAGTAAAAGATTCGTAGACTTTTTTTTTTTTTTTTTGTAACCACAAGAAAGCAGGATGCTTGATGAACGTTTACAGATTACTGCAAAATATGAGACAGGATATGTTCATCCCTTCAGAACAAAATACACTGTTAGAAGTGGCAGCTGTGTCAGCAGCAACAGAAAAGTAAATCTCAGAGGCATTACGAAACAGTCTGTGGGCAGAAACTGATGATAAGGGAAAAAACACTTTAACACTAAAAAATGCAGCAATGTTATTTAGTTATCTCAGATTCTTCAATTGTCTTATCATGGACGAATTAGATGCTGCATTAGAGATTCAGTTTTCTCCTAGGGATGACATTATCAAGTTAGCTATATACAGTAGACAAAAGAGAAACTCGGTATCATACCTACTTAAACAGTACGTACAGTTCAACCAGTTACTGTACTAGTTCTGCATCACAGTCTTTGCAGTCACAAGGTCAAGAACACTGTTCACGTCCACTCAGTAGACAAAACGTTACACCACGATCACCAGCCATGTCAAGTGCAACACCTGCGTCGCAAAGCAATTTTTCTCATGACCGAGCCAGGTCTATACAAGCAGAATTAAGACAGTTTGTTGGTACCGCAAATGAATAGGTCATCACGCAGCTCATTGTTATAAGAGGCTGGGAGATGAACGAGGACACAGGCGTGATAGTAGATCACCTTCACGATCGCTTAGGAGTAAGTTCTGTACTCACCATACAAGATATTATCGTTCAACTAGCGAATGCCGTGCCCTTGCCAATACGCAGTTGGGGGAAACCCCGCGCCAGAACCAACAGAATCCTACATAATGACGCATAATTCTGAGCTCCAAATTTACCAGATTGGTCCTCTGACTCACTCCTGTGTAGTTATCTCAAGTAATTTTGAAGGAGTCCCTACATCTTTTTTTTTATGGACTCTGACTCTTTGGTGAACTTAAAAGCTAAGTCCTCCCTAAACAGTATTAAAGGAATGATGAAACAGGTATGGATCCTTGAGCCTCCTGTCATTCGTCTCTGTGGTGTTGACGGCTCAGGATTTTATGTGAAGGGTAAGATAACTCTTGAAATGCAACTCGATGAATAAATAAAACCTTTAGTAGCTGAGTTTTATGTCACAACCAAACCTCTGTATCATGCAGATGTTTTGATTGGTACTGACACCATAGCTCAACATTTTATTGAACTGATGATACCTGCTTGTGGTAGTATTACAGTAAAGGGACTTTATGTATCAGTCATGAGCTCCCCACACCCTGTCCTTTCACATGTAAATTTGGTGACTGCCTACCGTAACTCCTACTCCATAGACAACAGTAGAGAGTAATGAAGATAATTAAGTATCTCATGAAACCAACTCTAACAGCGACACGAAGGTTGACTCATCTACGTCTTATCTGACCTTCTCGAGGAGTCTGAATGACATTTTGCAAAATACGGGGATGAAACGAGCAGTGACAATATGGTGAACGATTTTGTTGCCGCACGACTTCACGAAAGTCTCTGTCCGTGTTGTACGTGCAAAAGAAGTAGTGAGTGTATTAGTCTTACCTGAAGCGTGTTGTGTGAATGGTTTTACATGTAAGTCAGAACTTCCTACCATATTGGTGGATGTTACTGTATGTGTTATCTTTACCTACTAATTGTCACCAATGCTCCACGAAAGTTAAAAGTGGTACAAAGATTGGCGATTTCCTGGTGTATCAATCGGCCATAAAGGTGTGCCAGGATATACCATTCTCTGTGACTGGTAAGGATGAGGACGATGATTTACCTGGACTATAAACCATTGAAAACTCTACGGACTCTGCTGCGACTCCTTCAACTAATCTCACCTTTCACATAAAACCGGGCAGCTTCCCTCAGTATAAAGAACAATTAATTAATCATTTATAAAGCTATAGAGATGTTGAGGCCATACCTGGTGAACCTATAAGGAAGACCAGTTTGATAAAATACCGCAATGAATTAATTCCTGATGTGAAACCAATTTATGTCCCTGCATATAGATTACCCATAGCTTACTAAAAGACTCTGCCAAGAGAGTACAGGATATGCTTAATCAGGACATCACTGAACACTCTGCAAGTCCGTGGAATAGTCCGCTTTTCCTAGCCACCAAAAAAGAGGTGAGTTTAGACCCGTAGCTGACGACCGTAAAGTAAACTCTGTCACTGTACCCGATCGATTCCCATTACCAGTCTTAACAGATTCACTGGAATCACTTAGAGATCGAGCTGGTTGGATGAATGTTGTGAGAAGAAGCGCATGATCAGGGATTTGGCACCACTTTTTAACATGGCAGCGTCTGGACTGACTTAGTTGGATACGTTTATGTGAAGCTACAGAATGTGGTGAATGTTTTTGACGTATACGATAGAGCCAGGATTCCGGGGGCTTGAATGATGAGTGAATGGAAGCGTGGCCCATTGGATTGGGCAAATTTGGGCTGTCTGGACACTGCTACTCCTCACCCTGCCCTAGGGTGGGAAAGGAGGTTCGGATAATGATAATGATGATGACTTAGGGATAATAACGTTGTTTTCACTTCCCTTGACTTACTTAGTGGCTACTGGCAAGTAGAAATGGAAGAGTCGTCTCGCCCTGTAACTGCATTCAGTACCTCTTTTGGTCACTGTCATTTCAAAAGACCTCCTTTTGGTCTTAGAAATGTCCCATCATTATTCTTGAGGATTATCCATTGTGTATTCAGTGGTATGATTGGTCATGCCCTTTTGCTTATTTAAATGACACTCATTCTAGTGAGTAAATCAATCCCTAATCATTTTGCCAAGCTACACAAGTTTTTGATTGCTTCCAAATGGCAGGTCTAAAGGTTAAGCTCAGTAAATGCAACGTTCTAAGTAAAAGAATTATATTTCTGGGACATGTGATTGATGCTGAAGGAATTCATACCTCAGATGAGAAACTTATGGCCGTTTCTAACTTCCCAGAACCTACCAGTACTGATAATGTAAGAAGGTTCCTTGTATTGAATGGCTACTATAGGTGATTTATTCAAGGTTATGCACAGATTGCCGCCCCTCGTACTAAATTTCATAAGAAAATTAAACCTTTTGTTTGGACTAATAACCAGTCTCATGCCTTTGAAACACTGAAGACAAAACTTATTCATGCCCCAGTCCTAGCATTCCCTGATTATTATATGAAACCTTTTCTTTGTACAGATCCGGGGTAGGTGTGGTGTTGATGCAGATTTATCATGCAAAGAGGAAACGCGAAATTGCGCGTGCTAGTCTTGCCCTCACTGCCGCTCAGCATAACTACAGTGTTACTGATTGGGAGGCTTTGGCAGCTGTCTGTCCTCTTAAACATTTTAGAGACAATCTGCGGTTATCCAGTGTATATCCAAACAGATTATCTCCCGCCTTGCGACTTACTCAAAGGAAAAAATCTTACTGGACGTCTAGGACGATGGTAAGTTTTTAATTCAAGACTTCAACCCAACCTTTGAGTACGTGCTTGGCAAATTAAATGTAGCTGTAGTTGCCATTTCGCGTCATGTAACCGCTGCAGTCTCCCCATATCAACAGAGTGAAGTTCCTTACACCACTCTAACTTCAGATGTTGTTTATAATTGTCAGCGCACAGACCCTCTGTGGTGTAAGGCTATTTACTTCCTCGAGTCAGGAGACTCCTCGACCTTACCTGCTCTGCCAGTGTCAGTAGATGATCTCGTTAGACAATGATATCGTTTATAAGAAGACATCCCATACCGGTAGGGACATACCTAATAGAGAGGTTTGTCAACTTGTTCCCACTGATTTAATTCCTGCAGAACATCATGTCATCCATAACACACCTCATGCATCCCATCCTGGAAAAAAATCAGTATTTGAGACATGTGCGTCTCTCATTTTATTTGGCCTTCTATGCGTAAGGACGTCAATGTTCTCTGTGATTCCTGTGCCACGTAATTGTCATAAGAGGTCAGCCGGATTACCAGTTCCACTCTTGCAGTATCCAGTTCCATCCTGTCCAAGGGAAACTGTTTCTATTGACCTCCTTAAACTGCCTCTCACGGAGACTGGTGCAGAGTATTTGTTGGTGGCAGTTGATCATTTCTCACGTTTCTGTGTTCTCGTAGCTCTCCAAGACAATACTGCTACAAGCATTCCACATGCCTTCATTGATCATGTTATTTGTTCATTCACTACGTCATCCACTGTAATTATCAATAATGGCACGGAGATCAAAATATTCTTCTTGTTGAGATGTGTAAGCAGTATAGGATCAATAAATGTAATGCTTCCAGTGCCCTTGTCGATAGGCAAAATCAACAGATGCTGGAGTGCTTCAGGTCCTTAGGTTCTCAAAGCACCTGTTGGTATTAGTGGATATCCAACGTTGCGGCCTCAATCAAGTACTCTAATAAATCCATGGACAAAACTCCTCTCTTTGTCTTACATGGATTCGAAAAAAATGGCCCTGTTCAATGCTATTATCGAATCCTAGTCCACTCAGTAATTTGGATGACTATGTGAAAGTGAAACTGACAGACTTCCAGAAAATACACTAGTATATAAGGGCTAATCTGGCCTTATTTAATGAGGATATGAAATATCGTCAGCATAAGTCTGCATCGCCTGTCGACATTAACCTTGGGGACTTAGCATTTGCTCGTTCATATACACGTAGTTCAAAATTAGATGATAAATTTACAGACGTACACAGCGTGATATCTTCTAACAGTAATATATTTGAGATTAAGGACTTGTTGTCATCTGGGATTACAAGTAAGTTGGTCCATGCAGACCATCTTATGGGAGTCCCAGGTACTTCGAATGGGAGGGTAATCAGGAAAATAATGCATCTTCTTTATTTTCTTCTTCTTCTCCTTCCCCTCCTCCTTCTGCCCTTACTTCCCCTTCATCACCCTTCTCCTCTACATGTTAATGAGTACAGACAAAATCTTCTCTCAGCAACTTGCTCCTCTATTCCTTGTGTCCATTCCATTCAGCAGGTCTGGACATTAATCCGGATTCCTTTTATGAGTAAGATGTTGTGAAGAGAGTAGGCAGCTTGATGACACTAGCTGTCCATGGTTCATCTCTAGGTGATACGGATAGAAATGGGGTCCTTCACCCAGGGGGCAACTGGTAAACCCCGGGGAGAAGTAATGTTAGTGGGAAAAGTCATCTGTGTTACCAGATAGTCATCATCATCACCATCATCATCATCATTATCATCATCATCAACCATTACAAGTCCACTGATGAGCAAAGGCGTCCCTCAACCGTCTCCACGACTTCCTTGACTGAGCCAATCTCTGCCACGTTTTTTTACCTGCAGATTTCTCTATTTCATCTCTCAAACTGCTGTCTGGCCTTTTTCTGCTATGCTTACAATACCTTGGTGTCCAGTTAGCCAGCCCCTTGCTCCATCGGTTATCCCTTATTCTTGCTACATGGCCTGCCCACCTCCATTTCTTTACTTTATAATTTCTGTAATGTCTTTGACTTTAGTTTGTTCTCTCACCCAAGTTGATCTTTTCCTCTCTATTAAAGATATTCCCAAAACTGACCTTTCCATTTCTCTCTGAGAACGGATTAGTTTATTTTCCATCGATTTTGTTAGTTTCTAGGTCTCACAACCGTGCGTCATAGCTCTGACTGAACATTTGTTATATACTCTTCGTTTCAAATATGAAATGAAATTATTAGAAAAATGTTATTACAGAAATACTGTACATCACCTTCCTATAATTAATGTTGGAAGTAGAGAATTCGTCATTTGTCATGCTGCCATATACCTTATCCCGATGTCAGATCCTCGCTTAATTTTACAATGGAGTCGCACTAACTTTAACCATAATTCTATGTTTCTTTTCTCTAGTCTAGAATTGTACAATCCTGTACTGGAAGTTACCTTCCTTTCCACGACTATCATGGCCCATAGTCCTGTTCATTCTAAAGTCATCCTTGATCTCTTCCAACTAATTCTCTTCCCTCTACATCACAATGACTCTATTTATACGGACTCTATTATGCCCTTCTCAGGCTTAGAAAAGTACAGTCTTACAATATAATAAAATACACTGCATTTGTGTACTCGAAATTCTTTCTTCTGTCTCACTACCATATGTCTCGTCTGCTCTCTTCCATTCATGTTCGTCCTCTGTTCAAACGCTTCATCCTTGTCCTGTGTTTTCCTTTAGTATCTTCCCCATGAAAGCTGTTCCTTGTGAGAAAGCTGTAGTCCAGATATCTCACTTCCTTCATTTTTTTTTTATCAGCTCTCATTTTATACGTCTATCCACTTATTACATTCACCGTAAGAGGATTGTTTTATTCATGGCGATTTTTGTCCATTGCAGTGTTAAACGTATAATAACGAAACACCCACTCCATGAAATTAGGTTACAACATGAAACAAGGAAAACAGTGAAACTTGTAAAATGTTAAAGTGACCAGAAGAAATTTCAACCTGACGCTGAAGCTGGAGAGATTTGAGTGGGAGTGTGATGAAATGGGTAAGCCAACGGCCCCCTCCACAATACAGTGTTGATTTTTGTGAAGACGTTTGGATACTCGACTAATTATGTGAACATTTAGTTATTACAAGACCTTCTTCTCTCGCGATACCTTTGTGGTTCGCGTACAACTAGTTGTAATATTAATGTAATTTAATTATTACCCGTCCCCGCCCCGGAGGGGCTCGGGGACGGGTACTGTTTCTCGGTTTGTCTGTTTGTTTGTCTGTCTGTCTGGCTGTTAACAAATTTACACGAAATATACTGGTGAGATTTTGACCAAAATAACAGGGATGATGGGCTATTACCTTCTGATCACCTGATAATATTTTGGGCCAAATTAGGCCAAGGCCCAGGCTGTAGGCCCCCAAAATGTAAAAAAAAAAAAAATAAATAAAAAAAAAAAAGTAAAAAAAATCATTTTTCGCCATAACTCCTTTCAAATTCGTCATATCGACAAGAAGCCAAAACCTAAAGATGCATCTTTCAAATGTGCATCCTATTACACGCTTCATTACATCAGGGGGGGGGTCATCCCCTAGTTAGCGGTGGGGGGGATCAATATCAGGTGGGTCGGGCCTAAAATATCAAATGGACACAAACTCGTCAATTTTCACCCGATTAACTCTAAATTTGATATGTGACAGCTTTGACTAGATGTCCTGCTGTGTTTATACGTCAGCACTAAAATGACTGCCGGGGATGGGTTTACTGTCCCTTGGCACCGCTTCATGTTCATCACTGTGACAGATACCAGTGTTGTATCATTCTCTTATATATGTACATTAATTTAGTTAAATATTCTCCATGGTAATTAGTATGGTCTTATATTGGTATAGTATATTGTCATATCATTTTCTTATTTACTTAGAGTATCAGTATTATCTTACTATTTGTCTTCTAATCTCTACATATATAACATGTCGGGAGACATCTTTTTCTCCGGAGAGGAGACAAGTGTAAGCATGCGGATGCTTGTTGCTTATTTGTCAGGAACAAAATGCTGGTAGACAGTCATGAACCGACAGTGCCAGCTGCCTTCTTACCAAATCTGCTGAGGAGGCAGTTCGGTGTACACAAAGTAGTCATAACACTGGACAACACACACAAAGGAAACTCTACCTTTACCCTGAAACACTGTTTGAGAGATAGATATCAACTAGACTCTGTGGGTGTGACACAGCTAAGCTCCCAATAAAGCATCCAGTAGCAACACGGAGTCTTTAAGGAAAACCTGAAGTCGTGATGGTATATCTACGGATCCACATCTCACATACAGACCGACAAATAGACAGATAGATACGTAGACTAACTGACAGCCACACTTATAGACTGACAGACAACCTGTTCGAAGGGGGAGAGAGAGAGAGAGAGAGAGAGAGAGAGATAATGTAATGTTATGGCGGAGAATGGGAGCCTGAAGTAAGTCGGTGGGAGCAGAACTACTGAGATGACACACTTTTGACTCCACAGGGTTTAGATACATTTTATGTAGTAGGTCACACACACACACACACACACACACACACACACACACACACACACCACTGGTGAGGAGGTGGGCTCTCCTCTGTTATGTGTAGTTCCCAAGGAGCGCTGTAGTTCAAGACCCTCAGCTGGTTTGACACCGGAAGATTGGGAGCAGACATTTTAAAGTGTTCTGTATAATGAACCTATTTTAAGTATTATTTAAGCCAAAGGAATCAGGAGCAAAATACAGTCTACTTCAGCTGCTTTTTCTATTATTAATTCGTAATTATTCCTCCCTGTTACCTTAGTTTTGGTTATGCGTATAACCAGACCAGACAGATTTTTTTTTTTTTCAGCTATATTTTAAAGTGTTCCTGAATTTCTGCTACTGTAAAATATAAAACAGTTCTTCTTTTGGAAGGCAGGCGCCTGCAGACAAAGGGATCCCTCTTACGTGGTCGTTTGAATTGCTTGTGCCAAGACCCAGCCCTGGTATTATCAGCTTTGGTTCTTCTTTCATTTTACTGATCCGTCTGATGCACAAGCCAACATCTAGTCCATCCGTAATGACTTGCACTAACTTGTCCGGCACCTAAGTTCCATCCGTAATGACTTGCACTAACTTGTCCGGCACCTAAGTTCCATCCGTAATGACTTGCACTAACTTGTCCAGCACCTAAGTTCCGTCCGTAATGACTTGCACTAACTTGTCCGGCACCTAAGTTCCATCCGTAATGACTTGCACTAACTTGTCCGGCACCCAAGTTCCATCCGTAATGACTTGCACTAACTTGTCCGGCACCTAAGTTCCATCTGTAATGACTTGCACTAACTTGTCCGGCACCTAAGTTCCATCCGTAATGACTTGCACTAACTTGTCCGGCACCTAAGTTCCATCCGTAATGACTTGCACTAACTTGTCCGCACCTAAGTTCCATCCGTAATGACTTGCACTAACTTGTCCGGCACCTAAGTTCCATCCGTAATGACTTGCACTAACTTGTCCGGCACCTAAGTTCCATCCGTAATGACTTGCACTAACTTGTCCGGCACCTAACCTGTATCCTTGACATTTTTAATGGCGTGTCAACATACCAGGCTGTTTTTCTTGCAAGTAACTCATCATCTGACTCTCTTGATATTTTTTTTTGGATGACCTTTTGTGTTTATAGGCATACGAGGCGGGGGGGGGGGGCTTGGGGGCTGCAGCCTCCTCTGGACCTGGAAATGTGTCACTTGTCAGGCCAAAAGCTGACTGTTCAGCATGGATCCTTCTGATGTACTGATATCTTTAAATGGATATATGATTAGAGCTATTAGAATCCTCGAATTATTATGAGAATATTCTTTCTAATGCATGAGGGTAAACTGATTTAATTATTTTTGCTTTAATCTGAGACATATTAATTACATACCATCAGTTATCATTATTTTAATAACAATGTGAACATAATATTTGAAGCAAAAAATTTTATTCCGCAGAAACTACAGTACACATATTTTTTATATATACTCATATGTTCGTGTACTAAGCTTATTATATTGGTAATGACCAGGAAATTAGGGCAATTTTGAACATTTTTTGAGCGAACTCCTTACTCTTCCTCAAAAAATACCTGCCTATATGGTTATATCTCTGATCACAATATTATTTTAGTAACATATTCTTCTGTCCCAGCAAAGCCAAACTGAGGCATCTTTAGCATTTTGCTGCTATAGATTAGGAGGCACTCAAGAAGTACTTCTTTCGCTTTCCCTGAAATAATTATTGCTTCCATGGACGAGAGGATTAGGATGAGCTTGGGCAAGAAGCATATCCTCTTTTCTCCTACTGTCTAATTCCAAGAAGCCTTGACTTAATAGCGCTTCATCCAATGTTCTAAAGCTGACTGCAACATTGAAATGGCTTTCAAAGAATAGCGGTACCAAGCTAACCCTGAATCAAGTGCACCTGACATTACTGCTTGGAATCGTGCCCAAGACTAGTCTTCGACACTTTATGCCTTGAACATTCCGGTTTAAATCTTTCCACTATCGTCTGGCAACTTGACTGAATTCTTTCACACCTCTTTACGTTTTCCTCTTTCCTTTTATTCCCATTCAAATCTCTCTTGCTGTTTCTTCCTTTGATAAAGCTGATCACTATGCTCAGACTTTCTCCTGTAATTCTACTTTAGGTG
Organism: Coenobita brevimanus; assembly: GCF_032717465.1. Classification (NCBI taxonomy): domain Eukaryota; kingdom Metazoa; phylum Arthropoda; class Malacostraca; order Decapoda; family Coenobitidae; genus Coenobita; species Coenobita brevimanus. The sequence continues at coordinate 24,363,376 of NC_136957.1, read as the reverse complement.
GTTTCGTTTCTATTTCTACATACTCTCTCCCTCACATTTTCATGCCTATCATAAAAAATTCTAAACATTAACTTTTTGCCCTCAGTGGCCCGAGTACTATAAAGGCGCGCCTCAAAAACTTTGCTTCCGTGCTTATGGATGTCATAGGAAAATTCTCTCACTGTTTCTACCAACCTCCACCTTTCCTTCCTGCTATAAGGTTACTCAGATTCATCCTGTCCCGAAGACGAGTGATAGTTCCAAATCCTCTGGGTATTGGCCAAATGCTATATTCAGTTATATTTGAATTGTATAGATAGATTGGTAGATAGATAGATAGATAGATAGATATAGATATAGGTATATAAAACCTCAACGTGAAGATTTTGAGGTACCTTTTCTGTCGTAAACTTCTTTTTGATCGCCAGAATGGATTCGGTCATGGATGCTCCAATGGTCATCTTCTTGCAGTTCCCTCATATTTTTGTCCATTGTGTTTCTTGAACTTGGTGATACCTTAGCTATTCAGCTAGACAACTCAGTGGCCCTTAACAGAGTCTGATATAACTCTTTTTTGTCAAACTGTCCTACAAGGGTTTCTTTCCCTCTTTTTGTACCTTCACTTCAGCTTTCTTTTAAACAACAAAAAAAGAGGGAGTATAGTAAAGAATAGAAAAATGATACTCAAACTGAAGAACAAAACATCCGATGACTGCCTAGAGGAGTTAAAGCTGTTTAACTTGTCAAAAGCAAACTACGAGGGATGTGATTCACGAGCATAAAATTCTTGAAAAACATGACAGTATGGGACATTACAAGAAAAGAGCCATGAAAAGAGTATTTGGAAAGGTTGATGAAGGAGAATGGTGAGAGGAGAGCAGTGGCGCCGGAAAATGTGACACTGACAAGCGAAGAATGCTGTGAAAAAAAATTAAAACCAAAAGGCATCACTTGTTGATGAGGTATAATCAGAGATGATTAAATGTTGTGATGAAAGTTGAATGAAGCTTTTGTCTGAGATATGTAAGAAAGCTTGGATGAGTAAAACTGTGCCGGTCAAGTGGAAAAAGGCCGTGATTGTAATTCTGCACAAATATAAAGCAGAGTGAAATGCGTGTAAAAATAATTTGTACCCATACTATGTACACCTAAAACCTATGTATATATGTATATGTAACCAGTACCATTGATGAAATCAGCACACTTCTCTAAACTGCTGACTTAAGCTAAGGTTCCCACACCGCTGCTCGTTGTGAGTCAGTATGGGGCTAGACTTCTAACAGAGCACATATATAGAAGTTCTCTCTGGAATAAACCTCCATTATACGTCACCTCAGATCTTTGGAATAAACCTGAGTGGGGAGTACGGGGCTATTGAAACAATTTGGTGGCAGCGGTGTATCAGACCTCATTTCGCTTCTACCATGATTTAGTGCCATGACGGGAGTGATTCCTACACCTGCTTGTGCATTCTCCACACCTGCCGCATGTCTGCCTTTTGCCTGCCTTGTGTTTGGGACACCTACGTCTTCCGTAGTGAACGCTTCCTGCACCTTCCCTGACGTGTCGTCACCGACGTGCGGGCCACATCGCTTCTCAACAGCTGCTATTCTACTGAAACTCAGTAAGGAACTATCAGGTGTCAGCCCTTCCGTCCTCATTGTCTTCATAATTTTATGATTACCAGCCCGGCTCACCCCACCACACCCCAACTGCCCCTTCTCACCCACACCTTCCGCATTGCTGACCAAGCAGAACCTGCCCCAGCAGCCCCACCCGCACCGCCTGGCAACTGCGACCACCGGCATCTTGCCCAGGGCACGTGTCTCCACGTCATCGCTGGCACTCTTCAATCACCGTCTCGCTGGTGATCATCTGATCCTCAGCTGGCCTCCCATTTTCATTCGTCGCCTGAACTTGTGACGTCATCGCCGCACGACCCCCGCCACCTTCGCCACCGGGGAGAGGTCCTTCACTCCATGTCATACTTTGAAAAAGACTGAGCTCTCTCCCGTTCCTTATATGTACTTGTATAGTTTATGCTAATCAGTTCAAGCCCTGAGCCGGTAACTCTCCGATAATGACGATTCAGTGACTCTTCTTCACAGCATTCATCTGTCTTTTTTTCACTATCGTGCATCGCTTATATTTACCTTCATTCTCCGCGCCACCACCCACCACGCTCACCTCTCACCTCATTTCTTTTCATCTGATTTCCCTTGTTCATTTCGCCCCCATTGTAAATATTTACTCCCATTACTATTGTGCATATTTCATATGCCCTCATTCTCACATTGTATGTAAAAATTTTCATTCTCATTATCATTTAACATTTTCTTTTTTTTTTCTCTCCTTCACTCCATGTCATACTTTGAAAACACTGAGCTCTCTCCCGTTCGCCAGCGACAAGCAACTGAAAGTGAGCCGGTAACTCCCGATAATGACGATTCAGTGACTCTTCGTAGCGGTCGATCGTACCAAAAATATTCTTCCTCCACCCAGACAACTCCTAAAACTGAACATTCTCATACTGCTCTCACCACCATCACCCCTACTACTACTACCACTACTACTACTTCTGCTCTAAGTGACCTTAGCCTCTTGAGTGTTCTTAGAAAAGTATGGGGAAAAAAATCGGGATATGTCAGAATGAGCGGTGATTGACGAATAAGGTTTTTAAAGAAGTGATAAAGTGGTTCAGATCAGGTATTAAGAATGTGGCAGATATTGTAGAAAGCTTATGGAAAGAATTGTAAGGTATGCATGTCGTCTATGGCTCTGCTGGATGCTTTCAACAAATAAAGAGGTGTTATGGAAGGGTTTGCATATATATGATATGTAGGGAAAGCTGTTGAATGCTTATAAGAGTACTTATGATGATAGTGAAAGTTATATATGAGTTGGTGGGTGTCCAAGTAAGTGCTTAACATCAGCGTTCAAGTGAGATAAATATGTGGGATACTCCTATGGCTGTTCAACATTTATATGGACTGATTTATGAAAGCTCAAAACTCGGATCGTGGAGAGAGATGGAGATGAAAATAATGAATGGTAAAGGGCGGAGCATTTAAAATATGATGGCTGCAGATGATGTTGTGTTGTTACCTTTCAGTGAACAGGAACTTTGCTGACTGGTGCATAGATTTGTCGATGTCCGCAAGGGCCGTGTCTTGAAGGCTAATACACTGCAGATAAGAGTGAAGTAATGGTTGTTGCGAGATAAAGTGTTTCCCTTTAAATAGCTCTGGTGAATAGCAAGAGACGTGAATTGGTGAGATAGTTTAAGTACGTGGGTGTAGTGACAGAAGGAAGAGGTAAATATGCAAATAAAGTGGAATGTAGAGTGGCGCAGGGAAGGAAAGTGGGTGGTGCCTTGATAAGAAACAGATATTGGAGCTGGGCAACTGCTAATGTATAGCATAAAAGTGTTCGTATCCACATTATAATACTGGTGTGAGATGCTGCTGTGGCACGAATGTGAGAAAGCAGAGTTAGTGCAGTGGGAATGGCGTAATTGAAAATCGTGTGTGGATCACGTACAGTGGATAGGACAAAAAGTACTTCTAATCACGAAAGGTGTGGAGTAAGAAATCCGTGGATAGCACCTTTGAAGAAAGCATGTTTAAATAGCATGGTCATATGGAGACAATAGGTATAAATAGCGTGGTGAAAATTGTATAATTATGTGAGTGAGTGTAAAGGATGCAGGGGACGGTTCAGGCCAAGGCGAAGGTGAAGAGATATGGTAAATAAGTGTGCGAGAAAGAGAGGTATGGAGGATGACGGAGTTAAGGAACTGACAAAGGATTGAGCTGATTGAATGAATTTTGCATAGACAAGTACATGACTAGAATGTGGATCCCATTTTTTTTTTTTTTTTTTGTTACATGACAATCGCTGTCTGATAGGTGATTATTAAAGTACGTGTGGAAATGTGAACCTTTGGAGTGGAGCTAGGATTCCGTGGACCCTGAATCGTCAATGAATGAGTGTGTGGCCCAGCCCATTGGGTATGCTTTCTATTAGTTCTCCTTTACCTTACCTCACACCAACTGCATTTGGAAAAAAAAGAAAAGATTACAATCTAGTAACTGGTAAGCAATTCACAATACACCGGTTGAATTATATTAGCTGTAACAGTTATAAAATTATTGGCCTGTGTTCCCAGTCACACGAAAAAAAAAAAAGAAAAAAACGGTGCAGTTGGCAACACATGGAACATAGTCTGTTTCGAGGAATGGGGTAAATGGTAATAAAATAATAGCTTTTGTAAGTAGCCTGCATAGCTATCTACTGTAGCTTCGCATTCCCAGTTACACACGTTCATCATTGAATTACTGAAGTTGCTCTCATTACTCTCATGAATAGCGCCGCTACAGTGCAAGATTGTTAAAAAATGTTAATTTTCGATAAAAGTTAAAATAGTGCAGAGTATGGTTCCTTTCTTCTCTTTTCAATTATCTCTCTCTCTCTCTCTCTCTCTCTCTCTCTCTCTCTCTCTCTCTCTCTCTCTCAAATAGTTTTGTGAATTTTCATGGCAAGTGTTCTTTTGTGAATGATGATTCATCTCACAATTCATACAGGCTTTCACTTACTCGTATTTCAGAAAATTTCCTTTTTTCCAGAAAATTTTACTGGATTGGGACAAACAATGCTACATTTTAACCCTTGTGAGGTGTTCGGGTTTGTGGGACCCGTTTCTAATGTTTACCAAAGGAAAAATGATGCAATTTATTATCATTTCAACTTCAGACTCCTTGGCCTTGGCTCATTTTCAGTGAAGAACATATAAAATAACACATTTTCAATGACTTCACACCTTACACCCCTCCTACACGTTTATATTACACGTAATGTTCGTGTCCATTGGACCCGAGGGTAATAAAAGTGTAGAGATGCTGTGTCCCTTCACTCTGTCCTCCTCCTACATGGCCTGCTGCTGTTAGAGTGTGTGTGTGTGTGTTTGTGTGTGTGTGTGTGTGTGTGTGTGTGTGTGTGTGTGTGTGTGTGTGTGTGTGTGTGTGTGTGTGTGAGTTTTTTCTCTGCTCCTACTATTCACACACACGGTTACAACATTGTTACATTTCAAGCACCGAAACCTGTCTGCTCCCACATTCCCGCACATTTTACCCTCTGTCTTGCTGGAACCATTCTGTATTTTCGTACACTCTCTCCCACCTGCAGATTGGGGGTGGAACACAACAAATAAATAGCTTAGCTTGTGTGGCTCTGCATTGCAGTCGATCAAGATAGCGAAAAGGGTCTCTGTGCAGAAGGCGTTAGAGATGATTTTCGAGGAGATAGAAACTTGGGAAGATAAAGAATGGGAAGATATTTTCAGAATTTGAAGATCGCATTTCTGTCAATTCAGAGTCTGACTTTGAGTTTGAAGAAGAGGATGAAACTGACCTTGAGCCAGCTCCAAAATGAGCCCGTCAGCAACCAGCTTCAGGCCCCCTGCAACAGTCAGCCACAGGACCAGCTCGTCAGCAGCCAGCCACAGGACCAGCTCGTCAGCAGCTAGCCACAGGACCAGCTTGTCAGCAGCCAGCCACAGGACCAGCTCATCAGCATCCAGCCAGAGGATCAGCCCATCAGCAGCCCACTGCAGGACCAGCCAGAGGACCAGCCAGTCACCAGACAGCCCACCAGCAGCCAGCAAGTGGAGAAATATGGATGTCAAAAAATGATGAAATTGAATGGTTTCCTTGCCCGAAGAAAGAGCCACCCCGCAGGGCTGCCAATGTGATAAAGATGCATCCAGGGCCAACACGGATGGCAGTTGCTCACGTGCAGGATAGCGAGTCTTCTTTTGAACTTTTCATCCCGGATGACATCCAGAAAATCATTCTGGATTGCACTAAAATGGAGGGAAGGCGTGTTTTTGGAGAGGGGTGGAAGGAGATGGACCAAACCCATTTTCGAGCATACTTTGGGCTTCTTATCCTTGCTGGAGTTTTCAGATCTAAAGGGGAATCCACAGAATCCCTGTGGGCTGCAGAAACTGGCAGAGAACTTTTCCGTGCCACAATGTCTCTGGAAAATTTTCACATTATTTCCAGGATTATCCGCTTTGATAACCGCGAGATGACAGACTAGCTCGGTGGCAGACAAGCCAGCTGCCATCAAGACAGTGTGGGACAAGTGAGTGCACTGCCTCCCCCTTTTATTACCCTGCCCTAATGTCACTGTTGATGAGCAGCTGGTGCCATGTAGGGGCCGCTGCCTCTTCAGGCAGTACATACCATCAAAACCTGCAATATACGGAATAAAGATCTGGGCTGCCTGTGATGCTGCATCAACATATGCATGAAACTTGCAAATGTATACAAGGAGGCCAGATGGAGGAGCCCCTGAGAAGAACCAAGGGATGAAAGTTGTCCTGGACATGACACAAGGACTCAGTGGACACAACATCACATGCAATAACTTTTTTATCTCACACAAGCTGGGACAGGAGCTCCTAAGCATAGTATTATTAACTATATATGCTGTCTTTATTGTCTGCATTTGGGATAAAGTAAAAACATCTGGTATTTTTACAGAAATTGTTATGGCTGTATTGATTTAAAAACCCAATAATGCGGTGGGTCCACCAGACCCGCAAACATTGGCTGTGTAACAAAAACGAACACCACACAAGGGTTAATGAAGATAAACTGAAGTAATAAATAGGCCTATGCAAAGTTCGATGACGAATTCATGATGCTGCTTTTGCTAAAAAATAATAATAATAATAATAAAATAATATCAGTTATGAGCTTTTCTTTGCAGCACTGTTGACTTACCAGATACTTTCTTTTAATTTCTATAACATTTTCTGAAATACTTTCCTTGTGTGTTCATACAGAGTGTGCGAATGTCAAGTGACTGAAAACAGGAGACTTTATACATGGCGCATAATTGATGCATCTGTGGAGTAGTACAGAAAATGAGAAATCCAGTCAAAGAGAAATTCTATCTATCTATCTAACTGTATTTCTATCTATTGCCAGACGCCTCAGTCCCGTAAAGGGTTGTTCAGTAGTCATGGTTTAATAATGTCAAAATAGAACTGCTCTCCACTGAGACAGCGATATAATTTTCCCAAGACTACAGGATTTAGAACAGAGCCACAGAAAGAATGTCTCTTCCAGGAGGAATGATGAAGGATGAGTTAGAAGACATACGTAAGCTAGCAACAATCAGATTATTTTGAAGGAATGGCTCTCTGTCTTCACCATTTTCGGGAACTGTGAGAATTCGACACTTCTTTGATATTGCCAAAATTACTTTCGAAATACGATTACTACCTTGGGAATCATATTCCACTTTGCTTAAAGACTTACAACACCATCCACACCTTGGAATGAAAGAAAATAATGTCCAATGAGTCATCATAACATTTTTCTACCATGATTGGAAAGAGGTTCGTGTTAATTCATTTTATTTTCTATTTATTATTTACGTACACAGAGTATACTAAAATACATTGGCCAAAATGGGCATTACCTGTCATAACATTAGTAAACTCTAAACTGACATGCCAATACGATACGTTTTTCATGATGTATGCACGGTAGTGAAGCTTGCACATTTTCTGCACGACAGTTATACACCAACAAAATCTGCTGAAGAATGTTGAGACGGTAGAAAATATTGCTGCTATCTGTTGCTTTTTGCTTTCCTTTGAACTCCTTTGTACTTTGTAACCTTCCTCCTCCCACTGACTTTCTAACACCTCTTGACTGCAGGTTGCATCTCTTCTCTATCGTGCGCATCACCAGACTAGTTCCCTTTCTGTTCAAATTGTTAATCCAAGAAGTCTCTGGTACTCTTTCCGGCATCTTTCGCAAAATGCTAGTGAGCTCTGGAACTGTCCTTCACATTCTATGTTGCCTACTAACTATGGCCTCCATTAAGTGCAATATGTCTGGACATCTGGAAATGAAAGCATCCTAAATCTGGATTCGTCGTTGTTCATCTTTCTTTAGAATTGAGAGAATTTGCAGGTTGCACGCTTTGATTTTTTATATTTTGCATAAAGTATGGGGAGAGAAATATGCAGAAAACAAGAGGTGATTTATAAACAGACAAACCATCAGGAAGTTAATCTGTAAATAAGTAAGGGAAAGAGTCTCTCGGATTTCCTTTCCGAAGCTGGTGTTATAGGGGAAAGGATGACAGACAGACAAGCAGGAAGAAAAGTGGAAAGTAGAGGATAAAATAAATATATATACGGAAGTTTAAATAAGGCATAAGAATATAAACACGTAAAAAGATATAAAACAAGTCGACATGCGGTTAAGCAAACTGGTATGCAGCTAGACAGTTAAATAACTCCACCATGTCTGGCACCATATCAGTGATGTCAACACCTGTAGCATTTATGAAGGCCCTTAGCACTGGATACACCTTTTTTGTACTGCCTTTATATTAGTTCTCAAGGTAACAACTAGAGGTTCATCCTGTGCAGAGGATTTACGTCAACACTACAGGCGTTGACGACATCGCTGATGGTGCCAAACTTGGTGAAACGGAGTATAGGTAGGCAAGTAGATAGGTAGATATAAGTTTAACAGAAAGGTGCACCAGAAATTGAATATAGGTTGGTAGGTAGATAGGTAGATATACAGACATATTTTGGTTGGCTGAATTACCGACTGATCGACTGACTGATTGTTTGACTGAGACTGAGGCGAAGATAGACAAACAAGATAATCAGAGAGACAAACAGCTAGCTAGGCCAGTAAGTATTGAGATCGGTGACAGTGGAAAGCATCCCCAGTAAGGGTCGTTCCAAAGAATGTGTTGTGGGTTAGGCTATAGGCAGACGGATGAACAGAAAAGGCCGGATCCATCAGTCTGGTTACGGGGGGAGGGGGGCTTGACACCTAGTGGAATTACCATAACTTTGAATTCATGGTGATTAGTTACCACATTCCCCAAAATTCACTGCCAAGTCGCTTTTTCCACTGTAATGATTCTATGAAAACGTTAAGACATTTAATGCACAGATTTTGGTAAAGAGAGATGTATTGTATTATAGGTAATTCTTAGTCTGCCAACAATAAGGCGGGCGTACGCTCCAACCCCCTCCCCCCCCCACTAAATCCGTGCCCGATAAAAACATAGTTAAACCGTTAGGTTAAAAAAAAAAAAGATGCCTAACCCTACCGATATATCAGTAGGTAAGTAGGTAGGTTACAAGACTGTTAAAGAGTAAAGCAGGTAACATCCATGAAGACAGATACGCACATAGATAAATATTGGACAGGTAGCCAGACAGGCAAGTACGTGGACTGTTAGATAGATTAATGGAAAATCAGTGAGATGAAAGAGAAATAAGTGCATGGACAGGTAGATAAGTAGACAGACAGACAGACAAACAGATAAACGGATAGACAAATAGATAAATAGATAAATATAGATAAATTAAGACATAGAAAGATAGATGAACCGATTGAAATACAGATGGACAGACAAGAAGCCAGAAAGAAACATAAAGAGACTAGAAAAGAAAGAGAAAGAGGATAATTATAACCTCCAGATTAACTCTAATTGGCTGTTATTGTGAAGACAGATAGACAGAAAAATAGATAGAAAGATAGGTAGATCAACTGATAAATAGATGTACAGTCATAAGAAAAACTATCATTACCCCCAGAAATGTTCGATGCCAAACGAACGTTAGCTTGGCTATGTGGGCGGGTTCTTGCTGTTCGCCCCTCCCCTATCTAGTGTTGCCATATCACAATCCCATTACAAGAGTTGGAATAATGAGCAAGAATGAGCCATATGGCAGGGAAATACATAGGACGTGTTTGCGTTACCCTGAGTACCCCAGCGGGGATTAATAATGAAGCTCGGCACGTTTATTATTTTCCTGTTATTCAACGCCTATTATCTGTAGAATACAACAAATAACTTATTTTTAAGGGTATTAAATCTATAGGCATCAACTTTTTTTTTTCTTAATGATAGTCTAGCAGGTGTGCACGAGTTCATTTGTTTGCTTTAGATGAGTGGTTAAATGCCTCAGATGGATGCTTCAGACGTCTAGAGGCTGTTATGGAAGCAGGGGTTGGGTATACAAAATATTAAACCAATGAGACTGAACACGTATTATTATTTTCCTTCTACTCGACATTTATTATATGTAGAAAGCAATACATATCATAATTTCTTTGAAATTTACTAACTTGGCTTGTATCGGCTGAAGTACTATCATACGTCTGGCATGGGTGCACATACTCATTGCCCGTCTGCATGTGTGATGCAGACTCTACACCATTCTGTTATATTTTTATTTAATGAATTAAGTGCCGGATAAAACGTATTGTCTTTTTGCACAGAGGCCAAACGATCTAATTAGTTTTTATTACCTCTAGCACAAATTCTAATATCTGTGTCTCATAACCGACATCGACGGGTTTGCGATACAAACTTTCCTGTCCCGTCATTCCACAACACTTCGTCGTTGTGTCATAGTGCATAGCTCTGAAGGGTAATGATAGTTTTTCTTATGACTGTACAGATAAATGGATAAGTAGATAGATGGACAAAGACAGATTCATAGATTTTACACTGACTGATTGATTGGCTAATTGACTGATGCATACATTGCAAGCAGACTGGCAAACAAATAGACAAGTAGGTATACCAATGGACAGGTAGCCAGGTAGGAATGTAGTAAAAGTAGCCCTTCTGTTCACCTCACTCTCACATGTCCTTTGAGAGGAAGGCAGGTAGATAGACGGATACACAATTAGATCAGCCAGCAGATAGATAAAGTACACAGATACATGGATACGTAATTAATTAAATTAACACATAGGTAGCTAGACCAACAAACAAACAGACAGAAGACAAAGAAATAGACAAATACAAAGGCAAGTAGCGAGATATGTAGGCAACTAGGTGGTATGAAGGACTGATCAAGAAAACAAGAACATGAGTTAAACACCCCTATACACAAATGGATGTACACATAGAAAAAAACACAAAGAAAGAGGTAGAGACAGATAGATAGATAGCTGGAGAGAGAGAGAGAGAGAGAGAGAGAGAGAGAGAGAGAGAGAGAGAGAGAAGGAGAGGATATAATAGGATAGACAGACTAGCAGATAGACTAGCAGGCAGATGGACAGAGGAAAGGTAGCTCCACTAATGATCTGCCCTGAGGTGTCTTGAGGGACGAAACACGATGCTGACAAGTTTGTGACAGGGGTGCTTCTGAAAAGCCTAGTATTCCGTCAGATGGCTCCACTGTAGGAGTAAACACATTCCCGCGCTGTTTAAAAAGCTTAATTTTATTTGTTAAATATTTACACTTGTGTGAAATTGTGAATCATGGTAATGTCATATGCCGTAATATAAATAATGCAAATAGAACACGTATATATAACGTATCATGAATTGTTTATATTCATCATAAACTGAAATTAAAATATCACTGATGGCATGTGATGGCAATCCGCCATTTCAGTGGTCCTATATTATTTAATTTCTGTACATTTAGTGCAAGTTAAATTCTTAATACATAGTTTGTTCAGAGTGTAAAGTACGCCTAGTGGGTATCTTGACTCATCCAGTCTCTATGTGGGCAGAAATTTAATGTTGAGTAAATACTGGCATTCACCATCATAAATCATCCGGTCTGAGGAACCGTCCCAAAACCAAGATCGTTTATGCGTCATTTTTTGCCCGGTCTCACCGAGGACAGACGACTGTGGAAGGTAAACATGCCAAGACATTGCCTCCAAGTGATCCACAAGATTCACAAGGAGTCAAGTTAAATATTCACGATTATATATATATATATATATATTTATATATATATATATATATATCTATATATATAGATATATATATATATATATATATATATATATATATATATATATATATATATATATATATATATATATATATATATATATATATATATATATATATATATATATATATATATATATATATATATATATGCAAACGTGAGAACACGACGAATAAATACTACTGCATCCTCTTAAATGTCTACCCCCAGTGAGATTGCATCCAGGTCAAGAGGACTGGTATGTGCACAAGCTACTGACTCAGTCAGTGGAAGATCTTACAAACATTTGTGTGTGGACAGGTGGCCTGGAGACAATTCTCACATGACCATACCATTAGGGACTTGCCAAGAGGGGGCAATGTGTGTGAGATATTAATGATAAGATGACCTTAAGGTATTTATTTGGTAGGCACTTGGTGAAATGTAAAAATTAAAATAACCACTAGTTGTCAACAGAAAAAGACAAAACTTCACTGTAACACTTTATTTACAAAAAGCTACAATGATACATATGAATATGACTCACTCATGGTGCAAGGAAGCTGCAGGGGAAGGTCTCTCTCTCTCTCTCTCTCTCTCTCTCTCTCTCTCTCTCTCAGCTCAACAGTCAGGAACTCACATTACTGAACTATGTGTGTTTGTGGGTGTGTCCATTTACGACAGTAATGTAACCAAAGTCGGGTACAGGGACATGAGAAATGGGCGTAGCTTAGCTAACAGCTAGAGAGGCAAGATGTGGGAATGACAATTACACAAAGATATCGCTCAGTGAAATACACTGCCTATACATAGTCACTTATGAACCAATGACGAATGTTATGAATATAGCTCGTTTCTACTTTGAGTGAATCCGTGACATTAGACGCCATCAAAATAAAATTTTTCATGGAAACGACATCCCTCGTGAAAAAACTTAAACACGGGACTGTCTTGTGGTGCGCATGCGTGAAGGAAGCGAGCAAAATGTTGAATGCCAGTATTTACTCAACATTAAATTTCTGCCCACATAGAAATTGGATGAGTCTAGACACCCACTAGGCGTACTCTACAGTCTGAACAGACAATGTATTAAGAACCAAATTTCTACTAAATGTAGCAGAAATTAAGTAATATAGGGTCACTGGAAGGACGGGTTGCCATCACATGCCATCAGTGATATTTTAATTTCCGTTTATGATAAATATAAACACTTCACAATACGTTATATATACGTGTTCTATTTGTATTATTTATATTTCGGCATATGACATTACCATGATTCACATTTTCACACAACAGTATAGATATTTAACAAAGAAAAATATGCTTTTTAAACAGCGCGGGGAATGTGTTTACTGCAACAGCAGAGCCATCTAGCGGAATACTAGCTTTGAAAGCACCCCAATGCCACAGCGCTCTTCTTTTTCTTTTTCTTCTTCTTCCTTTGTCATTAATCTCATTGTTATCACAGTATTGTTATAATAATACTGATAATAATACTATCAACAAGAACAACAGTAACAACAATAATAATACTAATAATAATAATTTTGATAATAATAATTATTATTATTAATTATTACTATGTTATTATCATTAACATCATCATTAAATCCATATTATTTTTTTTTATGTTTTATCCCAAATTTTCCTGATCCCCTTTCTGTGCAGCATTCGTTTCTTGCTTATTCATGCTCTCTTCAGTCTCCTCTTTCTCCAGGTACTCCTCGCTCCCTTTTGCTCGAACATATGTCCTGTCACTTTTCTGGCACACAGGCAGAAAATACGAAGAAAAGAACATGACAACAAAGAAAATTGGAAAAAAGAAAATTAAGTGTATGATGAATAAAAAAAAAAGCTAAAAAGAAGGAGCAGAGGAAGTTTTTTTTTTTTTTTACATGTCCGACTCTGGGCAAAGGCTTCAGGGCCTATTTCCCCGGGGTAGTGACCCATCCCAAGGTCCAGCTGTCCCCCTACACCTCCACATGTCACCACTTCGGCGCCAACACCCATCGTCCATATTGAATACATGCTAGGGCTGTCTCATATAGGACTGGTGTACTGGTATTAGCGGGGATGGTTTTACGACATATCGGCGAGTCATCTGGTAGATCAGGAAAGTCTGCTTTTAGGAAATTCAAATCTTTAAACTGGTCCCTGCCCCAGCCGGGATTCGATCCCAGGTCCATTAGGACTGCAGGCCGCCTCTCTACCGATTCAGCCACCGCAAAGAAATATGGAGAATAAATGAAGTAACAGAAAGGATTGAAACAAAGGCATTCGGGGGCCGAATGTTAATCTCCCTCCAAAATATGTTGCTGGCTAAGGTACAAGCTACCTACAGACCATCTCTGAAGATTCGATATTTTGCAACAGATACATACAGGCACAGAGACACACACACATACAAAAACTATATCGCCTCGTCTTGCTAAAAGCAGGAGATAAAATTTCGCAATGCTCTAGAGAAATCAGTTATTTATTTTACAAAAAGCCAATCCAGATTAAGAAACAACATATGATGGCTTTCATTCAGTCGCCTCTGATCAAATCTTCACCAAAAGTAACAGACTTCTGCACATCCACATAGCCATTATTTCCTGAAAGTTTGGTGAAAAATCGTCCACAACCTTTTGAGATATTTTGCCAAATGATACATACACACAGACACACACACAAACCAAACCATGTGGCCTCGCCTTGCTAAAAGCGGGAGATAATGAAATGAAAAGGAGTGAATATGATCAGGAGAGAAAGAAAGGACAAGCAGCAATACAGGCAGGTAGAAAAAACAGATAGACACACACTGGGATAATTAAAAAGCTAAAGGCAGGGAGCGAGTGTGAGAAGGGAAGAGAGTTGTAATGAGTCTTTAGGGTCAGAGAGAGTGAGAGAGAGAGAGAGAGACGGACAGACAGACAGGCAGGCAGACAGACAGACAGGCAGACAGAATGTGTGTGTGTGTGTGTGTGTGTGTGTGTGTGTGTGTGTGTGTGTGTGTGTGTGTGTGTGCTAATTACACAGAATGCAAGTACAATGCAGATTACAGAGATACGCAGTACCAGAAGAGGTGGATCGGCCCTGATGCTAATAGACAGCCATATTCTGTTCGCAGAAATAAAGAGAAGACTAGACCAATGTCAAGGCTCTGCCCGACTCCAACACCTGTGGTTGTGAGGCGTAAAGAGAATTAAAGCTACACCGACCAGGAAAAACAAAAAATGCTGATTGACAGGAACAGCAAAAAGAAGGTTTAGGCATAACGTGTGTGATTAGCAAAGCCTGAAGAACAACGACCTATTTTGCTGAGCGTTTTTTTTTTTTGTATGTTTATTTCATTTTTTAGTAGTAATGGTTGTATGTACTGCATATAAGTTAATTTCATTATTTTAAGGTATCGTGCATAGTTTTTATTTTGTTTTTTTCCGTAAGAAACGAAGATGATAGTTAAACCATAATAATGTTAACAAAGTAGTGATCTTACATGGTATTGATATTAGAACTACGAACATCATAATCCTCCACAATGCCCAGATTATACAACTACTTTGTCCCATCTTTGGTAACCCCATCACCTGTAAGTTTGAGAGAGAGAGAGAGAGAGAGAGAGAGAGAGAGAGAGAGAGAGAGAGAGAGAGAGAGAAGAACTCTATGAGCTAGACAATTATCGATCATAGGGCAGCTACCCGGGCAAGGCGCAAACTCTCGACTCTTCTGCCTCGAGTCAGGCGCTCTACCACTGAACCACCCTGCCTCCGAGAGAGAGAGAGAGAGAGAGAGAGAGAGAGAGAGAGAGAGAGAGAGAGAGAGAGAGAGAGAGAGAGAGAGAGTTAGGGAATATGAATGAGTGAAGATAGGGGAGAGACGTGCTTTAATGACTATAATGGATGAAGGTGAGGAGAGAAAAAAAAATAAAGGAAAGGAGATAGGAAATGAGAATAAAGGAGAGGGGACGGTGTAATAACCGAGAAAGGGAAGAGGAAGGGCGGAAGAGTAAGAAATGACATAGGAAAGATGAATGGAAGGAGAATTAAAGAAAGAATATGTAAGCAAGGAAATAATAGAATTAACTGATAGAGTGAATATGGTATTTGGATAATAAGCTTGATAATATCTGAAATCAGTACATTTATCATTATCATCATAACTATCAGTCAATATCCTCATCTTCATCTCCATAAGGCAACGTTTACAAATGCTTTCGTGAATTGGGCTCTTTCATTTCAATGGGTCATACATCAAAAGACAAAGGAAAGCCACGATACTGTCTCGTCAACACCCCTGCTTTTCTGTAGGAGGTACAGTGATGCCTGCAACACGAGTGCTGGGTGGTGGGGCTGTGCTACCACTACATCACTACGAAGAAGGAAAGTTTACAGCTATACTAGTACTCAGATTTATTTTGTTATCATTTTGGCACTCAGTTGGGTAATTATTATTATTATTATTATTATTATTATTATTATTATTATTATTTTTAATATTATTATTATTATTATTATTATTATTATTATCATTAATATTATAATATTCTTCTCTGGCCAGTCCACTGGAGCACTGTCATGATGTTCGAACCATAAAACTGTATCACAAGATTCAGGTCCAACGAGGGCATTGTTTGGTCAGTAGTCGTCTTGCAGGTCATGCTTCACAAGGGACAAAGAAAACTATGCACTTTCACCAGCTGCTGGTGAAGGTGCAAAGAATGAGGTCGAGTCAGCACCTCTGGACCTTCGCAGCCAGAACAGCAAGTTTGTGAAACCCGTCTAGAGCCACCACAGATGTCAACCGGAAGACAACTCAGCAAGTGAAGGTTGATGCACACTGATGATCGACGACATAAAACACATCCCATTCTCTCACTTATATGTAATATAAAGAATGTTTACATTTTACAATAAGTTATTAGGTGGGGGCGCTCACCATCCACTCACTTGATGTAATGCTGCTCTCGGGTGTCTGCTCTTTTCTCTCTTCCTTACTTTTTTCCTTCCTTCCTATTCTATCTTTATTTCCTTCATTTTTTCCTCCTCCTTCTGTCTTCGGATGACTCTAAAGTGACTGGCAAGCCAAATGGTTTCCTGTACACCAGGAAACCATATTATGGCGCCTGGTGGTTTAGTGGGTAATTAAGGCGCTCCAATCGGATTGAGTCTCTGCAGGTTTATATCCAAGGGTTGGTTGGGGTTTATCGCTCAAGTAATGCCACTCAGGGACGAGTGAGGCTGGTCACCCTCTTCTTAAATTTCAGGACCAACTTGCTAGCCCCGGGTTCCTACGCTCCTTATGGGGAACCACAGGACTGGATGATGATGATAATGACGAAATTTAAAACGAAATACCTTTTAACCTACAAAACAGCTGACTGTGTAATAACCTACTATGACAGATGTTACCCAAACCCAGTTATGTACATGAGTACGGCTTGAGAGAGAGAGGGAGAGAGAGAGAGAGAGAGAGAGAGAGAGAGAGAGAGAGAGAGAGAGAGAGAGAGAGAGAGAGAGAAAGCAAAACAATTCAAAAAAAGAAAGCAGGAAGAGATAGGGAGGAAAGGAGATAGGAAGCAGATGACAGAAGCTACCACAATACCGCAAAAATAGTGTGGAGAAGATGGAGAAAGAGGGGGAAATAGAATATGTGGAAAATAAGGAAAGGAAATGATGTGTGTGTGTGAGAGAGAGAGAGAGAGAGAGAGAGAGAGAGAGAGAATGACGAAATGAAGAACAAAAGAAAAGCAAAAACAGTAAGGAAACTAAAACAGAAACATAATGCTGCAAGGACAGAAAGAGGATAAAGAAAGAGAACGGTAAGGGAATGCGCAGATTTGGAAGGAGAAAGACAACATTTGAATGGAAAGAAGATGTGTAAAAAGGAACGAACGAATGTCTGAAGGAGAGTATAGATCGGTAGACAAAGGAGCAAGAGAAAAAGCAAAAGAGGAGATAGGTGTTATAAATGTAATGGTGGTGGTGGTGGTGATGATGATGATGATGACTGTATCGGAGAGGGAGTAGAAAAAAAAAAAAGAACAGGAAGAAGGCTACAAACTAGTTAAACATACACTACAAGAGAAAGCGTGTAAAAAACTGAATGATCTGCATATACTCGTACTACTTTTCATAAATTAAGACTGCATCACCCAAGACTGTTTTTGCTTCAAGTTGCCTAATTTTTTTGTCTTAAGCGTCTTGAAGTAGTCTGCTGTTGTGCCTCCCTGTCTTCCTGTACACCTCACTGTGGCAGGGTCTAGAGAGGGGACTGAGACACTTAGGATGTACTATTCATTATTCATGCTTCTACAGTGCTGAAGTAAGTTTTGGATCAGTGCTAAAGCAGTACCTCCTTACTGAAAGCAAAAAGCCTGTGTAGTTTGTGGGCACTTATAAAGTGAATCCCCCCCCCTCCCCCTCTCTCTATGACATCCTTTTCCGCCTAGTGACTCCTTTCAGAGACGGCACTGAGGAGAGAGAGAGAGAGAGAGAGAGAGAGAGAGAGGACAAGAAGAAACTAGCTTACTTATTTTCCCCTCCTTGCATTTTCTGCACTCCTGTATTATTCTCTTCCCCTTCTCCTCTTGTTCCTATTCTCTCCCTTGTGTGTGTGTGTGTGTGTGTGTGTGTGTGTGTGTGTGTGTGTTTTATTGAATGTAGAGAAATTTCAGCAGATTTACAAGAGGCTCTACTATGTATTATATTAGAGAGCACAGAGGAGAGTAATACCCCTTCAACCAGGATTTTTACTTTTTTTTGGTTTTGTGTGTGTGGGGGGGGGGTTATAGCTAGTTATCAGGCTTACGTGAGAACTTTTTAACTGGAAGAGTCATTGGCGATCGTCTCTTATCCCTTCACTACGACACATCGTTTCTATCTAGCTATCTATTGCCAGACGCCTCAACCCAGAAGGGGTGGCCACAAACAAGTCACCTCCATGTCGCCATGTCCAACGCAATTTCAATAACTTGCTCCCAGCTCACACACCCCATTCATTATAAAAGCATTCAAATACTCGTATACCAACAGTCTGAAATAAAACCGCGCTATTCAAGTGACCATTCTCAACCCTCTAACTATCGCTCAATTGCTTTAACTTCCTGTGTCTCAAAAGTTTTCGAATCTATTCTTAACAAAAAAATTTAAAACATCTTTCCTATCACAACCTTCTTTCTGATAGTGTCGGTTCCGTTAGGGACGCTCCACTGGCAATCTTCACACCTACCTTTCAGACTCCTGGTCATCCTCCTTTCGGGACTTTGGTGAAAGCTTTGCCATTGCACATGGCATCTCAAAGACTTTCGATCGAGTCTGGCATAAATCTTTACTTTCCAAACTGCCCTCTCACGGTTTCTATCCTTCTATCTGTGCCTTAATCTACAGCTTCCTTTCCGGTCGTTCTATAGCTGCTGTTGTTGACGGCCATCGTCCTTCTCCTAGATCTATCAATAGTTGTGTTCCTCAGGGCTCTGTCCTATCACCAACTCTCTTCCTTTTATTCATCAATGACCTTCTAGGCTGTAAATCTAACCCTGTCCACTCATACGCTGATGATTCCACCCTTCACCTTTCCATTTGGTTATCACAATGTCCATCTCAGCAGGGATGCGACTATGGCACCCCTAATGTCTGACTTGGCTCGTATCTCTGGGGAAAAAATAATCTTGTTGTTTTAAATGCATCAAAAACTCAGTTCTTACACCTATCAACCCGACAAAATCTTCCACAGGAGTACCCACTAATGTTTAATAATATCCAGCTTAATCCTGCATCATCCTTAAACATATTTCGGGATTCATTCTCTCGGGACTTGTAAAGATCATATTACATCTCTTATAAAATTTGCTTCCAAGAGATTATGTGTGCTAAGCCGACTCAGTACGTTCTTTACCCCTGCACAGTTGTTGACTTTATACACGGGTTTTATTCGCCCCTGTATTGAGTACAATTCTCATGTGTGGGGAATTACTTCTATCTTCCCCTCCTCTCTCTCCCGTCCCCTAGACCCTCCTTCTCCCCTCCCTTCCCTCTCTACCCCTTCCTTAAGGCTGAGTGGAAGATCGGTACAGTGGCCTGGAGAGAGAGAGAGAGAGAGAGAGAGAGAGAGAGAGAGAGAGAGAGAGACAGACAGACAGACAGACAGATAGACAGGCCGATACAGACAGCTACACACACACACACACACACACACACAGGGAGACGCGGGAAAGATGGAAGGTAAAGAAAGGACTGAGTAGGATGTCAAGGGAGGAAAGGGAAGAACAGTAGATGGAAAAGGAGGAGGAGGACGGAGTCTAACTGGAGCTGGGGGCAGGAGAGAAAAGTTGAGTGGAGGAGGAAAGGCAGAAGGGGATAGAATGGATTCTTGGAGTTGTCGAAGAGGCTGAACACAGAGAACTGAGAGGGAGGGGAGGAGACTAAGAGAGGAAGGAGGGGAGAAGAAGAGTGAGGTAAAATGGCAATACTGAACTGAATTAGACGTCGTATGGAAAGACGGGTCGAAGGAGGGAGGAAGAGAAGGAAGAGGAAGGGGAATTATGGAAAGTGAGAATCAGAAAGGTTTAATCAGAGAATAATTATAGCAGAAGGAGAGAGGAGGACGAGGTGAGGGGGGAAAAAAGGAGGACAGAGAATGGAAGATTGGAGTGAAAAAAAAAAAAAAAAAGTCTGAAGAAAGGAAAAGTAGGAAAGGGCAGTGGAAGGGAGGGGTAAGAAAGGGAGAACAGAGTGAGAGGAAGGCTAAGGGACGGCAAAGGAAGGGAGAGAGAGAGAGAGAGAGAGAGGTTAGGTTTATATCTTCGAATTCATATTTCAAGGCAAGAATGATGTATAGCCAAGACCTGCCAATCACATGCTATTTTCAGAAGAAGGGTGATAATGATGATAAACGGGTGAGGATGTCTGACTGGGAGATGGACATCATTGCAGCACTTCATGTGGTAGGTGGGAACATCGACCACCACCTCACTGGATGTAATAAACCCTTCAAATGACTCTACACTCAGTGACAAGTCACATGATTTTCTGTAATCAATGAAACCATTTACAAAGTTGGATAACGGCCACATAAATGCTCTCCAGGTGGTGTGTGTGGTTAAGACTGGCTGCCCCAACCAGATGGTGCCCCAAAGGGTTTATATCGGAGGGTTGACTGCGTTTATTGCTGACGTAATAATCCCCCAGTGGTGAGTGAGGCTGGCATCTCATGCCATCCGATCAGCGAAGTTAAGCAACGTTGGGTCTGGTTAGTACTTGGATGGGTGACCGCCTGGGAACACCAGATGCTGTTGGCATCCCTACGTGTCAAGTGGGGTTGGTGGAGGATTAGTGCCCCTCCCTGTAAAACAATTAACTCTAAGCCCTTGGCCACCCCATTTGGGATACATGGCGTCTGGCAATGGATGGATGGATGGAATAACACTGCGCCAGACCTCAACGCTCCTGGTGCGGTGAAAAAAATGATTGGATGAGAGGCAGATAGACTGTCTACTTAAAAATTTAAATATATCTTATGTATAATACTGTGCACTGCTCTCTCTCTCTCTCTCTCTTTCTCTCAGTTATTTGCCAAGGAGTTGAAAGGTTAATGGAACCTAAGTGTTTGTGGTTGCCCCAGCTCCTTTATTAAACCTATATCCTTTAGCATTTCTTGTACGTGTATAATGTTGTTTGCCCCCCCCCCCTGGGACGGGGTACATATTCAATAACAAATACTGTACAACATTAGTACTTGGTGTCAACATTTTTTTGCATTTATGTCGACGGGATTCCACAACAGCCTGTTTTCTGCACCACAACATAAATTTACTTACTTAATATTACCTGAATACAAAACCGTCGCTCAGAAGAACCTACCCATTGATTTCAATGACCTTTTCCTTACGATAATCCCGCTACAAACATACAATTTTCTCAGCTTTCGGGGAACACTTTTCGATGAGGAAGAGCAAATGAAGGCTATACGTGCCTCATCCAATTTAACGCTGTATAAATTTGACCCGAGATAGCAAAAATAACAAAAATGTCATCATAGCGATGGTGTTTACTCCACAGCCGTGCGATCAAGTTCCCAAATCAAGCTGTATATATTCAAAGTTATGGAACACTCCCAATCTCTTACAGAAAGCGTCTCTATTCACAATTTTAAAATGTTTATACAGCAAGACTCTGATACATAATACAATATCCATCATTCAGTTTCACACACACCTCTCGCGAGACAATCCTCTTTCCGGTTCGTAGGTCTATTTGGTAGCATGGTAAAGGATAAATTCTGGCTTACACTGATTCCTAGAAGGTCCAGTCCTGCAGAAAACCTCATATGTGATTATAAACATTAAACATAACAGCAGCTGCCACTAAGAACAATATGTTAAGCCAGATAATCAAATCATATATAGACTGCCATTATAAACAACAATATACTTAATATGATAAATGAATAATACAGAGGCAACCACTAAGAACGCTATATTTAATATGAAAAATGAATAATACAGAAGCGGTCACTAAGAATAATATACAAAACTTGAAGGAGAGCTTCAGAGGCTTATACCTTCCATATTCTCGTCTAT
>NC_136957.1:24293346-24340939 GCF_032717465.1 Coenobita brevimanus | reverse complement strand
ATATATATACTTGTGTGTGTGTGTGTGTGTTTATAAATAACAGAACGGAGGAAGGAAAAACAAATGAGAAAAAAATTCATACACCAGATTACTGGTGTCCTCTGTTCATAAAATATCTGTAACAAATAGACTTGAACAGTTGTGGGTTGAAATTTGGATGGAAACAACTCTGGGGAAGCGAGTTCCAGAGAGATGCAGTTCGAGGAATGAAATAATTTTGATTGGCAGAAGTTCTGCAATATGGCTGAGTGACATTCCAGTCATAAGCGCTACCAGATGCCCGTGTAGCACGAGGGAAGGGATGGAGAGGTGGCACCATGGACGCAACTTCGTCTGAGCATTTGCCAAAAAAATATCTGTAAAATATCTGTGTGTGTGTGAAATCTGGTATGAAAGGTGTCAGCGACCTGTAAGCTGGGGCGAATACGTTCCTAAGTTTTCACTCTGATGGCGTATTTGTTGCTTGATTCTGGCTAACGAACAGATTATTTAATATTATTTTGCAGTGGTTTTGAGTACTGTACAGGATAACGAAAAATATAATTAACCCATGCATTTCAAAACATCTAAGCTTAATAACACTGTGACGAGTATACAAAGGTACAGAATACAATTGATTACCAGATTTTTGAAATTCAGAGCTTTCTAACACCTCATCGCCAACTTAATTTTGTCTATGCCGCATTAAACCACTCACTATGATGGTCTCTCTTGATTTTAATCTTATCTTTACCTTTTTATATAGTTTGTGAGATACGCTTTGCATTCGAGGAGTTATAGACATAGCTTTCCCCTTCTCCTATTCTTACTACATTCGCCTGTTGGCAGCTAAAAGAATATAAATGTTCATCCTCTGCAGTGATTTGTTCTTGCATAAGTATATACACCTCGGCAGTGGATAATATTGCATACTTGGCATAACTACTTCATAATGATTACGTCATTTTACACGAGTTATCTTCAAAGGGTGTTATTCAGAGGAAGCAAGGCTTCAACAGGAGGGAGTACTACTATAGACCCTTTCTCAGTTCACTGAACTCGTCTGGTACAAGCCTGAATATTCCTCATTGTACTGAAGAACTTACTATTAACAGACGAGAATATTTACATGGTGTATGTGGATAAAAACTGGTAAGGAAGAGGTGTTAGCAAGCCTCTGAAGCTCTCCTTCAAGTTTTGTATATTATTCTTAGTGACCGCTTCTGTATTATTCATTTTTCATATTAAATATAGCGTTCTTAGTGGTTGCCTCTGTATTATTCATTTATCATATTAAGTATATTGTTGTTTATAATGGCAGTCTATGTATGATTTGATTATCTGGCTTAACATATTGTTCTTAGTGGCAGCTGCTGTAATGTTTAATGTTTATAATCACATATGAGGTTTTCTGCAGGACTGGACCTTCTAGGAATCAGTGTAAGCCAGAATTTATCCTTTACCATGCTACCAAATAGACCTACGAACCGGAAAGAGGATTGTCTCATGAGAGGTGTGTGTGAAACTGAATGATGGATATTGTATTATGTATCAGAGTCTTGCTGTATAAACATTTTAAAATTGTGAATAGAGACGCTTTCTGTAAGAGATTGGGAGTGTTCCATACCTTTGAATATATACAGCTTGATTTGGGAACTTGATCGCATGGCTGTGAAGTAAACACCATCGCTATGATGACATTTTTGTGATTTTTGCTATCTCGGGTCAAATTTATACAGCGTTAAATTGGATGAGGCACGTATAGCCTTCATTTACTCTTCCTCATCGAAAAATGTTCCCCGAAAGCTGAGAAAATTGTATGTTTCTAGCGGGATTATCCTAAGGAAAAGGTCATTGAAATCAATGGGTGGGTTCTTCTGAGCGACGGTTTTGTATTCAGGTAATATTAAGTAAGTAAATTTATGTTGTGGTGCAGAAAACAGGCTGTTGTGGAATCCCGTCGACATAATGCAAAAAAATGTTGACACCAAGTACTAATGTTGTACAGTATTTGTTATTGAATATGTACCCCGTCCCAGGGGGGGGGGGGAAACAACATTATACACGTACAAGAAATGCTAAAGGATATAGGTTTAATAAAGGAGCTGAGGCAACCACAAACACTTAGGTTCCATTAACCTTTCAACTCCTTGGCAAATAACAGAGAGAGAGAGAGAGAGAGAGCACAGTACTATACGTAAGATATATTTAAATTTTTAAGTAGACAGTCTATCTGCCTCTCATCCAATTATTTTTTTCACCGCACCAGGAGCGTTGAGGTCTGGCGCAGTGTTATTCAGTTATGATATTTAAGGCATGAGATGCCAGCCTCACTCACCACTGGGGGATTATTACGTCAGCAATAAACGCAGTCAACCCTCCGATATACACCCTTTGGGGCACCATCTGGTTGGGGCAGCCAGTCTTAACCACACAGTCCACCTGGAGAGCATTTATGTGGCCGTTATCCAACTTTGTAAATGGTTTCATTGATTACAGAAAATCATGTGACTTGTCACTGAGTGTAGAGTCATTTGAAGGGTTTACTACATCCAGTGAGGTGGTGGTCGATGTTCCCACCTACCACATGAAGTGCTGCAATGATGTCCATCTCCCAGTCAGACATCCTCACCCGTTTATCATCATTATCACCCTTCTTCTGAAAATAGCATGTGATTGGCAGGTCTTGGCTATACATCATTCTTGCCTTGAAATATGAATTCGAAGATATAAACCTAACCTCTCTCTCTCTCTCTCTCTCTCTTCCTTTGCCGTCCCTTAGCCTTCTTCTCACTCTGTTCTTCCTTTCTTACCCCTCCCTTCCACTGCTCTTTCCTACTTTTCCTTTCTTCAGACTTTTTTTTTTTTCACTCCAATCTTCCATTCTCTGTCCTCCTTTTTTCCCCCCTCACCTCGTCCTCCTCTCTCCTTCTGCTATAATTATTCTCTGATTAAACCTTTCTGATTCTCACTTTCCATAATTCCCCTTCCTCTTCCTTCTCTTCCTCCCTCCTTCGACCCGTCTTTCCATACGACGTCTAATTCAGTTCAGTATTGCCATTTTACCTCACTCTTCTTCTCCCCTCCTTCCTCTCTTAGTCTCCTACCCTCCCCCCCAGTTCTCTGTGTTCAGCCTCTTCGACAACTCCAAGAATCCATTCTATCCCCTTCTGCCTTTCCTCCTCCACTCAACTTTTCTCTCCTGCCCCCAGCTCCAGTTAGACTCCGTCCTCCTCGTCCTTTTCCATCTACTGTTCTTCCCTTTCCTCCCTTGACATCCTACTCAGTCCTTTCTTTACCTTCCATCTTTCCCGCGTCTCCCTGTGTTTGTGTGTGTGTAGCTGTCTGTATCGGCCTGTCTGTCTGTCTGTCTGTCTGTCTGTCTCTCTCTCTCTCTCTCTCTCTCTCTCTCTCTCTCTCTCTCTCTCTCTCCAGGCCACTGTACCGATCTTCCACTCAGCCTTAAGGAAGGGGTAGAGAGGGAAGGGAGGGGAGAAGGAGGATCTAGGGGACGGGAGGGAGAGGAGGGGAAGATAGAAGTAATTCCCCACACATGAGAATTGTACTCAATACAGGGGCGAATAAAACCCGTGTATAAAGTCAACAACTGTGCAGGGGTAAAGAACGTACTGAGTCGGCTTAGCACACATAATCTCTTGGAAGCAAATTTTATAAGAGATGTAATATGATCCTTACAAGTCCCGAGAGAATGAATCTCGAAATATGTTTAAGGATGATGCAGGATTAAGCTGGATATTATTAAACATTAGTGGGTACTCCTGTGGAAGATTTTGTCGGGTTGATAGGTGTAAGAACTGAGTTTTTGATGCATTTAAAACAACAAGATTATTTTTTCCCCAGAGATACGAGCCAAGTCAGACATTAGGTGTGCCATAGTCGCATCCCTGCTGAGATGGACATTGTGATAACCAAATGGAAAGGTGAAGGGTGGAATCATCAGATGGACATTGTGATAACCAAATGGAAAGGTGAAGGGTGGAATCATCAGCGTATGAGTGGACAGGGTTAGATTTACAGCCTAGAAGGTCATTGATGAATAAAAGGAAGAGAGTTGGTGATAGGACAGAGCCCTGAGGAACACAACTATTGATAGATCTAGGAGAAGGACGATGGCCGTCAACAACAGCAGCTATAGAACGACCGGAAAGGAAGCAGTAGATTAAGGCACAGATAGAAGGATAGAAACCGTGAGAGGGCAGTTTGGAAAGTAAAGATTTATGCCAGACTCGATCGAAAGTCTTTGAGATACCATGTGCAATGGCAAAGCTTTCACCAGAGTCCCGAAAGGAGGATGACCAGGAGTCTGAAAGGTAGGTGAGAAGATTGCCAGTGGAGCGTCCCTAACGGAACCCACACTATCAGAAAGAAGGTTGTGATAGGAAAGATGTTTTAAATTTTTTTGTTAAGAATAGATTCGAAAACTTTTGAGACACAGGAAGTTAAAGCAATTGAGCGATAGTTAGAGGGTTGAGAATGGTCACTTGAATAGCGCGGTTTGATTTCAGACTGTTGGTATACGAGTATTTGAATGCTTTTATAATGAATGGGGTGTGTTTAGCTGGGAGCAAGTTATTGAAATTTCGTTGGACATGGCGACATGGAGGCGACTTGTTTGTGGCCACCCCTTCTGGGTTGAGGCGTCTGGCAATAGATAGCTAGATAGAAACGATGTGTCGTAGTGAAGGGATAAGAGACGATCGCCAATAACTCTTCCAGTTCAAAAGTTCTCACGTAAGCCTGATAACTAGCTATACCCCCCCCCCACAAAAAAAAAAAAAAGTAAAAATCCTGGCTGAAGGGTTATTACTCTCCTCTGTGCACTCTAGTATAATACATAGTAGAGCCTCTTGTTAATCTGCTGAAATTTCTCTACATTCAATAAAACACACACACACACACACACACACACACACACACACACACACACACACACACACACACACAAGGGAGAGAATAGGAACAAGAGGAGAAGGGGAAGAGAATAATGCAGGAGTGCAGAAAATGCAAGGAGGGGAAAATAAGTAAGCTAGTTTCTTCTTGTCCTCTCTCTCTCTCTCTCTCTCTCTCTCTCTCTCTCTCTCTCTCTCTCTCCTCAGTGCCGTCTCTGAAAGGAGTCACTAGGCTTTTGGAAAAGGATGTCATAGAGAAAGAGGGAGTGGGGGGGGGATTCACTTTATAAGTGCCCACAAACTACACAGGCTTTTTGCTTTCAGTAAGGAGGTACTGCTTTAGCACTGATCCAAAACTTACTTCAGCACTGTAGAAGCATGAATAATGAATAGTACATCCTAAGTGTCTCAGTCCCCTCTCTAGACCCTGCCACAGTGAGGTGTACAGGAAGACAGGGAGGCACAACAGCAGACTACTTCAAGACGCTTAAGACAAAAAAATTAGGCAACTTGAAGCAAAAACAGTCTTGGGTGATGCAGTCTTAATTTATGAAAAGTAGTACGAGTATATGCAGATCATTCAGTTTTTTACACGCTTTCTCTTGTAGTGTATGTTTAACTAGTTTGTAGCCTTCTTCCTGTTCTTTTTTTTTTTTTTTCTACTCCCTCTCCGATACAGTCATCATCATCATCACCACCACCACAATCACCATTACATTTATAACACCTATCTCCTCTTTTGCTTTTTCTCTTGCTCCTTTGTCTACCGATCTTTACTCTCCTTCAGACATTCGTTCGTTCCTTTTTACACATCTTCTTTCCATTCAAATGTTGTCTTTCTCCTTCCAAATCTGCGCATTCCCTTACCGTTCTCTTTCTTTATCCTCTTTCTGTCCTTGCAGCATTATGTTTCTGTTTTAGTTTCCTTACTGTTTTTGCTTTTCTTTTGTTCTTCATTTCGTCATTCTCTCTCTCTCTCTCTCTCTCTCTCTCTCTCTCTCTCTCTCTCTCTCTCTCTCACACACACACACACACACAAACACACACACACACACACACACACATACACACATCATTTCCTTTCCTTATTTTCCACATATTCTATTTCCCCCTCTTTCTCCATCTTCTCCACACTATTTTTGCGGTATTGTGGTAGCTTCTGTCATCTGCTTCCTATCTCCTTTCCTCTCTATCTCTTCCTGCTTTCTTTTTTTGAATTGTTTTGCTTTCTCTCTCTCTCTCTCTCTCTCTCTCTCTCTCTCTCTCTCTCTCTCTCTCTCTCAAGCCGTACTCATGTACATAACTGGGTATGGGTAACATCTGTCATAGTAGGTTATTACACAGTCAGCTGTTTTGTAGGTTAAAAGGTATTTCGTTTTAAATATCGTCATTATCATCATCATCCAGTCCTGTGGTTCCCCATAAGGAGCGTAGGAACCCGGGGCTAGCAAGTTGGTCCTGAAATTTAAGAAGAGGGTGACCAGCCTCACTCGTCCCCGAGTGGTATTACTTGAGCGATAAACCCCAACCACCCCTTGGATATAAACCTGCAGAGACTCAAATCCGATTGGAGCGCCTTAATTACCCACTAAAACCACCAGGCGCCATAATATGGTTTCCTGGTGTACAGGAAACCATTTGGCTTGCCACTCACTTTAGAGTCATCCGTAGACAGAAGGAGGAGGAAAAAATGAAGGAAATAAAGACAGAATAGGAAGGAAGGAAAAAAGTAAGGAAGAGAGGAAAGAGCAGACACCCGAGAGCAGCATTACATCAAGTGAGTGGATGGTGAGCGCCCCCACCTAATAACTTATTGTAAAATGTAAACATTCTTTATATTACATATAAGTGAGAGAATGGGATGTGTTTTATGTCGTCGATCATCAGTGTGCATCAACCTTCACTTGCTGAGTTGTCTTCCGGTTGACATCTGTGGTGGCTCTAGACGGGTTTCACAAACTTGCTGTTCTGGCTGCGAAGGTCCAGAGGTGCTGACTCGACCTCATTCTTTGCACCTTCACCAGCAGCTGGTGAAAGTGCATAGTTTTCTTTGTCCCTTGTGAAGCATGACCTGCAAGACGACTACTGACCAAACAATGCCCTCGTTGGACCTGAATCTTGTGATACAGTTTTATGGTTCGAACATCATGACAGTGCTTCAGTGGACTGGCCAGAGAGAAGAATATTATAATAATAATGATAATAATAATAATAATAATAATAATAATTACCCAACTGAGTGCCAAAATGATGACAAAATAAATCTGAGTACTAGTATAGCTGTAAACTTTCCTTCTTCGTAGTGATATAGTGGTAGCACAGCCCCACCACCCAGCACTCGTGTTGCAGGCATCACTGTACCTCCTACAGAAAAGCAGGGGTGTTGACGAGACAGTATCGTGGCTTTCCTTTGTCTTTTGATGTATGACCCATTGAAATGAAAGAGCCCAATTCACGAAAGCATTTGTAAACGTTGCCTTATGGAGATGAGGATGAGGATATTGACTGATAGTTATGATGATAATGATAAATGTACTGATTTCAGAAATTATCAAGCTTATTATCCAAATACCATATTCACTCTATCAGTTAATTCTATTATTTCCTTGCTTACATATTCTTTCTTTAATTCTCCTTCCATTCATCTTTCCTATGTCATTTCTTACTCTTCCGCCCTTCCTCTTCCCTTTCTCGGTTATTACACCGTCCCCTCTCCTTTATTCTCATTTCCTATCTCCTTTCCTTTATTTTTTTTTCTCTCCTCACCTTCATCCATTATAGTCATTAAAGCACGTCTCTCCCCTATCTTCACTCATTCATATTCCCTAACTCTCTCTCTCTCTCTCTCTCTCTCTCTCTCTCTCTCTCTCTCTCTCGGAGGCAGGGTGGTTCAGTGGTAGAGCGCCTGACTCGAGGCAGAAGAGTCGAGAGTTTGCGCCTTGCCCGGGTAGCTGCCCTATGATCGATAATTGTCTAGCTCATAGAGTTCTTCTCTCTCTCTCTCTCTCTCTCTCTCTCTCTCTCTCTCTCTCTCTCTCTCTCTCTCTCTCTCAGACTTACAGGTGATGGGGTTACCAAAGATGGCACAAAGTAGTTGTATAATCTGGGCATTGTGGAGGATTATGATGTTCGTAGTTCTAATATCAATACCATGTAAGATCACTACTTTGTTAACATTATTATGGTTTAACTATCATCTTCGTTTCTTACGGAAAAAAACAAAACAAAAACTATGCACGATACCTTAAAATAATGAAATTAACTTATATGCAGTACATACAACCATTACTACTAAAAAATGAAATAAACATACAAAAAAAAAAAAACGCTCAGCAAAATAGGTCGTTGTTCTTCAGGCTTTGCTAATCACACACGTTATGCCTAAACCTTCTTTTTGCTGTTCCTGTCAATCAGCATTTTTTGTTTTTCCTGGTCGGTGTAGCTTTAATTCTCTTTACGCCTCACAACCACAGGTGTTAGAGTCGGGCAGAGCGTTGACATTGGTCTAGTCTTCTCTCTATTTCTGTTTAGACAATTATACATTTGTACTGGTACGGTAGAAGACTGAACAGTATAATTCGATAATTAATAAAATATATGCATACACGGCCAAACAGTCAGATATACATATGCACTTGCAATTAGGAGGTGCTATACGTGAACTGAAGACCACCAGATAAAGCTGTTACAATAAATTTGAGTACATCGGTATTAAGGTAAACAAAGAGGAGTACAGAAAGACAGACAGATACACACATAAAGTGATCGACTGACTTAAAGATATTCAGAGAAAAATAGATGGACGGATATATAGATAAATGGATAGATAGATACACAGACAGACAGAGATGTAGACTAAACTACACGCTGATAGATAGATAGGTGAAGAGACGGAGAGAGAGAGAGAGAGAGAGAGAGATGCAGGTGGGCAGAGGAAGACTCCCGGGCAAGTGTTTTGATGGGAAAAAAAAGGAGAATTAGTTTGGAAAATGGTAAAAAAAAAAAGTAAAAACCACACAGAGAAAGGAAAGGAAAGATCAATCAGTAAGTATATATGGAAGAAAATACAAAGAAAAAAAAAAATGAGGGTTAAATAGCTAGATAGACTGACAGAGATTTCAACAGATTGATTGGCTGAGTGACTAACTCATTGACTTCGATATTTAGGCAGTTAATAGATACAGATACATAGAAAGAGATAGACAAATAGAGGGAATGATAGATATGTACTTAGAGTGGCAGATACTTAGGTGGAGAATAGATACATTTAGATTCGTAGATGAGATCCAGGGACACTATGAGACCTAAAGGAAGAGTAATTGGCAAAAGTAATCGTCAGAGAAAAATGCAGAAAAAGAAATTAAAATGGAAGGCATTAGGTTAGCATCCCAAAGGCTCATTGTTTAAGGGTTCAGATATTCACTTCTTTCATAATTAATAACATTACCGTATTAACAGGTCCCTCCGCTTTCCTAATTCACAACCACTCCCTTATCTCATATCTGCTAACTCTCTCTGTGTCTCTGTCTGTCTGTCTCTCTCTCTCTCTCTCTCTCTCTCTCTCTCTCTCTCTCTCTCTCTCTCTCTCTCTCTCTCTCTTATACTCCATCGCGCAATATGGTAAAGGAAATCAATTTAACTTAACCAAAGTTCAGTCTACGGTAAATGCCACCCACATTTCAGCATCAGGTGCTAAGGTGGAGGGAGGGCAGGAACACCGGCCGTGGAGATCAGATGGAGGTTATGATGCCACCGTCTCTTACACTAGAATTATATTACACTTACATTACAACTATACCGAGTTGTTGGGTCTTGTGGCTTGAAGGTGGCTGGTCGGAACTTGTGATCATTTATCTGAGACTGGGTAACCTTGAGCAAAAAGCTTTCGAAACAGGATATTCGTGTCAGTCGGTATTTGATTTTTTGCGATCACGTGTGTCATAGAGAGAGAGACAGATGGACAGACAGACAGACAGATGGACAGACAGATCCGTTCATATGGGTAGAGGAAAGCTAGACGCTAATTTTAACCTCTTCAGGACAAGTGTTATGCATGGTAAAAATTGAGAATTACTCGTAGGCTTGAAAAAGTAAAAAGATTAAAGAACCATACAAAGGGAACGAAGACAGGTAAAGCAGTAGGTAAATAGGAAAGGAAAAAAAGTAGATTGAAAGACAAATCAGACAGATATACAGATAGATACACAGACAGATTGACTGACAAATTTACTGACACATTTTTGTAGATTACAGATACATATATAAAGAGCGCCTGATGGATAAAGCCTGACTGATATTTAGGTTGACAGACTGACAGTTATTTAGGTGGATAAGAGATACAGATATTTTCATAAATGACATCCAAAGACACTGGAATAAGTAAAAGAAGAGTAATAGGGAGATGTGATCAAGTAAAGAATATACAGAAAAAAAAAGACTATAATGGAGCGCATTATGCTAGCGCCAATAAGGCTCATTGCTTCAAGGTTTTCCACTTACTTCTTTTCTTATCATTCACTTTACAGTATTCTATCCCACATTCCATATTCTCAACCACTAGCTCTTCGCAGATATCTACACCTCTCTCTCTCTCTCTCTCTCTCTCTCTCTCTCTCTCTCTCTCTCTCTCTCTCTCTCTCTCTCTCTCTCATACTACACCCTGCATAAAGGAAGGCAATTTCACTGAACCAAACTTTATCTTGTAAAGTCACCCACATTTCAGCATCAGTGGACAACCTGCTGGGAGGGAGGGAACATCGCCTGTAGAGATCAGACGCAGGTTATGATGCCACCGACTCTTATACTAGATTTGTATTAGGGTTACAGTACAGTTATGCCGAGTTATGGGATCAGCTGCCTTGGAGATGGTTGGTCCAATGTAGTGGTGTTTGTCTGTGG
The DNA here is from genome assembly GCF_032717465.1 of Coenobita brevimanus. NCBI lineage: Eukaryota > Metazoa > Arthropoda > Malacostraca > Decapoda > Coenobitidae > Coenobita > Coenobita brevimanus. Next base: position 24,330,152 of record NC_136957.1, on the reverse strand, counting down.
CTGGATAATCTTGAGCCAACATTTTTTCCAGAACGAGGATATTTTTGTCGTTAATTGGTGTCTTCTACTATATATATATATATATATATATATATATATATATATATATATATATATATATATATGTGTGTGTGTGTGTGTGTGTGTGTGTGTGTGTGTGTTTGAGAGAGAGAGAGAGAGAGAGAGAGAAATGAAATGGAAATGAAAGGAAAAGCTAATAAAGAAAAAGAGTGAACATAAAATCAAATGTACGACCACCAGTACTTAGAGGTAAGTAAAGACTGGAAGGAGGAGGAAGGGGTAATAAGGGAGCACAACGAACTAGGAAGAATGGATGAAAAAAAAAAAAAAAGTGAGTGTAAAGGGAGTGAATATGATTAACACAAAAAGAATGAGCCAGACAAGACAAACACACAGCCAGACAGACGGACAGACAGTCAAAGATACAGACAGACACACAAAGGGACGAACACAGAAGTAAACACACGAAGGTAGGGAATAAGGGAGAGAAGGTTAGAGAGTACAGGTGTGTTGTAAAGAAGCTTACTGAGAGAGAGAGAGAGAGAGAGAGAGAGATGAGGGAACTAAGACTGAGGGGAGAGATGTGATTTACTGGATATAATGAGAAGGGTGGGGAGAAGAAAAATTGAGGCAAGGAGAAAGGAAGTGAGAATAAAAGTTTGGGAACGGGGACAGTGTAATAATGGAGAAGATGGAGAAACATGATAGGGAGTATACGATATATATATATATATATATATATATATATATATATATATATGCTCATCAACTACACAAGGGCCATTATGAATTAGGCATTTATTAAATCTCAATTATCCCCTATAATACGACACGCAACAATATAATCTGCATCCACTCTATTGCTGGGTGAAGAGGGACATAGGGGAAACACTCTTTGTTTTGAAGTCTGACCAGCCCAGGAATCGAAGTCTTGTCCTTTCAGTTGCAGGCTTGAAATGCTAACCATTTCACCACTTCTCCACAGAAATGTGGGTGTGGTCCTCAGATGTATACCCACAGGTTAGAGCAAGAAATAGACTAAGAAGGCAGGTCCATCCCAACAGTGTGTGCTGTTCATAGATGTCGGTTATGATCAGAAATGAAGGAAATGGGTTGTATTCTAAGTGGTTTTGGAGATTTCATGACAGCTTTTCTTCAGCTAATTTATTTTGCATGTTTCATCTTTTTATCCACTAGTACTTCACTGCGGCAAACTATGCCAGTATTAGATTTATGCAGACAATATAAAAGAGACCGTCATGGTGTAAAACAAACAATAAATCACTAAGGAAGATACACAACGAAGGCTCCTATGCAAACCTAATATCCTATGGTTGGGTAACGTCACCTACCGGCGGACAAAGGAAGAGATTCGCGGACCATCCCTAACATGAGAGTAAAGAGAATTGATCATCAATATTATGTTTTTAGTTGCATATTCCTTCATGGTTACGTTAGATGCATTAGGATGAGTCTGGATGGCGCTTCTTTCCTTGTTTTAGAAACTGGTGGTCGTATAGCTAAAGCCGCGGATTTTCCAAATGCAGAGATATATCATGCAAACCCAGTTTACCGGGCATAAGGTAAGTGTTAATGAATACTAATTTAAACAACCCTGTTGAGACGAACATTTACCTCCAGGTCAGTTACTTCCTCACGTTACTGGAGGCCTCTGGAGACGTGGTAGGGTTACAATTTTATGATATCCAGCTGACACCATGGGCCTTATTCTCGTTGACTTAGAAGGCTCGCTGATATCTCCTTATTTATTTGTTGTTCGTATTACATCTTTGTATTTTCTTATATCACTGACATCGATTGAATGCTGCCACTGATTGCACAGATACCATTCAAAAGAGTACTGATCAGTAGTACGCAAAATCATACTAGTAAAAAAAATCCAATAAAAAGCCTCTTAAGTCCTCAGGAAAATGTCCCCTTGGGTGTCATGATGTCAGGGTGCAGCCACGCTCCCTGGTGTGCGCATCTGTAGATGCGGGCAAGGAGGTGGAACAGAAAGTGTTTGTGCATATGTTACATGGGTGAGTAGGAAGTTAATTAAGTTACTCTGTGTAAGCACCACATCATCCTCAAACGTTGAATGGCCTCTGCTCATGAGATAATGTTGGATGTAGTTCAGCGAATGTGGAGACATGTTGTAAGAGCTGTAATGGATGGTTTTCCTGTCTGTCTATCTATAGCCAGACGTTTCAATCCCAGAGGGGATTTCCACGAAACACTCTCCTCCATATTGCACTCAGGTGGTCCTCTCTCTATCCCAGACCACTCTCACCTGTATCCCCACGTATTCTTTTCCTCCATTTCACATACGGTCTTCTGCGCCAATCTTCTTCCATCTCACAACCCTTCCTTAGAGACATATTTTCAACTTTTAAAAGGAGGTTCTTCGGCATCTCTTCAAGACCAGCTGATTTATGTATATCGTTCACTTATTTTTCCATACACAAAGATCAGATGAAGTTGTTTGATGCAAAGTTACCCGTTAAGACAGCGGTGTTAGAAAGACTCCAAAGCTGACAGCAGTATGACACCTAATCAGTCTAGCAATTTTCCCTCGTTGCGTATGGGTGGTTGTATGATGACAGTGGTGATGATCATGACGATGATCATGATGATGATGATGATAATAATGATATTACTAACTAGAGGCCCCCCGAGGGGTGGATCACGCCAGATGTGAGCTGATACGTACCTTGCGCGGCTCAGAGGATGACATTTACCATGCCCTACTTTCACCAATTTCGAACTACTGGAGGATTCCCATCCATACTACAGACCAGTAAAATTTTGTGAAGATATCTTGAGCTGTTGCGAAGTTCTCGTGGTAACAGACACACAGACCTAGACTTGCATTCACCAATTTCGAACTCGTAGATTTTCATCCCTGCTACATAACTGTAAAATTTTGTGATATCTTGAACAGTTGCGAAGTTCTCGTGGTAACAGACACACAGACAGACAGGCAAACTGAAAACAATACTCGTCGGAGTAATAAAATTTTGTAACGATATCTTGTGCGGTTGCCAAGTTATCGTGGTAACAGACATACCTTAACCAACTTTCACCAATTTCGAACTCGTGATCATTTTTTTCTCTATTACACTTGCAAAATTTTTTGATGATATCTTGAGCGGTTGCGAAATTATCATGCTAACACACACACACACACACACACACACACACACACACACACACACACACACACACACACACTGAAAGCAATACCAGCTTTCCTATTGTGGCTGGAAATAGTAGTAGTAGTAATAGTAGTAGTAGTAGTAGTAGTAGTGGTGGTGGTGGTGGTGGTGGTGGTGGTAGTAGTAGTAGTAGTAGTAGTAGTAGTCGAAAAAATCCCCACCTTCAGCAGAGTTACTCATGTAATGGAGCTGTGGATGTGGATCTCGGATAAGATGAAACTTGTCTCTTGAATTCAACGACATATTTCTTAGTTTATTCTCGTTACAACCAGCCGGTTAGAGGACGCTTAGCAGAGCTTCGTGGTAGTTTAAGAGTAAAGGAAGGTTGTGTTATAACCTCCCCAGTAAGATATTACTATCTTTAACCATACAAAATCTTCAGGAGAGCGCAAGCATAGAACAAGTAGAGGCCCCCCCAAAGGGGGACTCACACCATCGGGAAGACGATACACATTTAGCGCGGCTCGGAATACGACCTTGACCTTGACCTACTTTCACCAATTTCTAACTCGTGGGAGATTTTTATCCTTACTACACACCTGTAAAATTTTGTGATATCCTGAGTGGTTGCGAAGTTATCGTGGTAACAGACACAGACTTTGACCTACTTTCACCAATTTCGAACTCTTAGTATACCTGTATTTTCATCCCTGCTACACACCTGTAAAATTTTTGATATCTTGGGTGGTTGAGAAGTTATCATGCTAACATACACACAGACCTTGAACTACTGTACTTTCACCAGTTTCGAACTCATGATCAATTTTTTCCCTACTAAACACCTGTAAAATTTTGTGATGATATCTTCAGCGGTTGCGAAGTTACCATTGTAAAAGACACACACACCTTAACCTACGTTCACCAGTTTCGAACTCATAGATTTTCATATCTACTACACACCTTAAAAATTTTGTGATGATATTTTTAGCGGTTGCGAAGTTATCGTGCTAACAGAAACACGGACATACTGGCAGATTGAAAACAATACCAGCTTCACTGTCGCAGCTGGTAATAAATACAGTACATAGTTAATTTAGGATGTGAGGGTGGCACGAATGTGATCCATGTATCGAACACTGTGACGGAAACACGGATAGCAAACGCCAGCTCATATACAATTTAGTCCGAAGACGTTTTTTATTCAGCTCTTGTTAATACAGAAATCTTTATCAGTTTACGATATACTCGTACGTTTCGAAGTGGAAGAGTTAAATCAATTCTTCATTAACTCTTTCACTGCAAGAGATCTCCCATAAAAATGGTAGCAGAGAGAGAGGGAAGGGGGGGGGGACGGATTCAAGAGTTTCAACAACACCAACTTGGAGCTTCTACATTCCAAATGCCCTATATCATAACTCCTTGGGAACATTCGGATGGGCATGGTTGTCATCATATTATTTCCTGCAAAGCAGAGTTGTTTATCTCTTTGGTGCAGTAACACTAATAGTTTTTACCAGCCACGATAGCGAAGCTGGTATTGTTTTCAGTTCGTGTGTGTGTGTGTGTGTAATTCACCGGGTTGGTCAGGATCACTTCATGGTCGTGATCGTCAGCTTTTACCCTCCCGGAAGGGAGCTGAGAGCTCATATAGTCTGATCTAAGGGCAAGGCTGTGACCTTCACACACGCACACACCCGTCCCCTTGCTCAAGGGGGACAGTAACCATCCACTTCGTCAGTGAAACTTTTTCACAACCTGAGCGAGGCGCGAACTCTCGTCCATCAGTTGGCAAGTGAGAGCGTTACCACTGCACCAGCGAGCGGTGTGTGTGTGTGTGTGTGTGTGTGTGTGTGTGTGTGTGTGTGTGTGTGTGTGTGTGTGTGTGTGTGATAACTTCATAACCGCTCAAGATATGATCACAAAATTTTGCAGGTGTGTGGTAGAGGAAAAAAGATCTCCGAGTTCGAAAATGGTTAAAATAGGTCAAGGTCGGTGTGTCCCTTACAACGATAATTTCGCAACCGCTCAAGGTATCATCACGAAATTTTATAGGTGTGCAACAGGGATGAAAATTTCCTTCTAGTTCGAAACTTGGTGAAAGTAGGTCAAGGTCAAGGTCATATTCCAAGCCGCGCTAGATATGTATCTGCTCATGGCTAGTATAATTCCTCCCTTGGGGGGGCCTCTTGTTCATTCTTACCGTCACCAGACTATTTAATACCGAATGGAAAGCCTGCATAATAGTTAATGAAGTTGTACCTAAATCTTGAAGCTTGAAGGTTTATCCTAAGATACATCGATTCATCTGGACATAAACATAACTATTATGCCACATGACGAGGTGTGAATTAGTTCATGTGTATATCTGTACAGGCGACGTCCCTCTGGTCGGAGACAAATATATAATAGCGTCGATGTGCAGGATAAATTAAACTTCATGCTTAGGCGATCCACTGACTCTATCAGAGTATTGGTTCACACCTTTTGTTTGTATCAGATATCAGACAGTGCTCTATGAAACTATAGTTTTATTATACCGTACATGTGCTGAACCGTGTCTTTTATTCACAGCTGCTAACTCTGCAGCGGGCTTAATTGCGTTTGTGTAGTACACTTCCCTTGTGTGTGTGTGTGTGTGTGTGTGTCTGGGCGGGGGGGGGGGCACTGATCACATATAGTACAACTAAACACTGGAGGCAAAGGCGCTTCATTTCATCAGTTTTCCCACCCACACTGGTTTACTTAGCGTTCTCTTTTTTTCACCATAATATTGCATCTTTCTCTCTCTCTCTCTCTCTCTCTCTCTCTCTCTCTCTCCTTTTCCTGTGGGAGGTCTTTTGAACTCCTTGCCTGCATCCTCCCTCCACTGCGGTGGGCAGCAGCACCCATCCACATCCATATTCTCGACCCATATTTGTCCACCTCCCTACCGCAAGATATGACAAATTCTCTCAGACTTTCACACACAGTGCCAACACATTGTCTCCCTGGAATTACTGGTATCCTTTTTCATTTGTTTTTCCGGTTAATTGTTTCATCTAATCTTTTAAATGCAATATGTCCAAGCATCTCGGAGTAAAATGAGCTCTATTTTTCTCTTCTCTCCCTTTCCCATCTTCACTTTCCCACGTCTCTCCTTCAATCATCGTCTCTCGTTCCCCTCATTCGGTCATTACATATTCCCTTTCCTCTGTTTTTCATCTTCCTTGACATGTTTCTTCGTTTCGTCATCATTAACACTCTCCCCTCCTTCATCATCCTTTCCAGCTTCCCTTCACTCATCCGTGCTTCCAGCAAAAGGAATATTAGAGTGCATTGTCGTGGAGAGTAAGGGGAAGGAAAAAGGAGTGAGGGGAAGGAGAAGTGGAGGGATGGGAGTGAGAGGGGAAGGCAAGGGGAGGGATGGGTAAGGGGAGAGGCAAGAGAATGGACGGGAGGGAAGGGGAGAAAGGGGGGAAGGATGGAGGTGAGCGGAAGAAGGAAGAGGATTATAGAGCAGGAGGGGGCAGGAGGGGATAAAATTTGATACTGTTCTGTAACGAAGCTTTCTGTTTATCGGGGATAAGTAGCTTGATGTGTTAGTAGGTATGGAGGTAAGTAGGAAGGTAGATAGTATGTAGGTGTGGAGTTGAAAATTACCTAGATGTGTATGTGTGTATGGATATATTTATGTTTATAGGTAGGTTGGCAGGTAAGTGGAAGGGTAGGTAGAGGAAGGTATATAATTGCTAGGTGAGAAGGTAGATAGGTAAGTAGCGAGGGAGAGAGGTGGATGTATAGATGGGTGGGTAGGTAGGCACGTAGAAAAGTAGGCATGTGAGTAGAAAGGAGAGGTGTATATATATATATATATATATATATATATATATATATATATATATATATATATAAGACAGAGTATAAGAGCATAGTGGAAGAAAGACTGGGAAGGTATGAGCTAGAGCAGATGGAAGGGGTGGAAGACGTATGTAAGATATTCACGGAAGAGATAGGCGCAGCGTGTGAGGCGGTTTGTGGAGTGAGGAGGAGATGCAAGGGTGTGCAAGGGACAGCATGGTGGAATGATGAGGTGAAACGAGCTGTGGAACAAAAGAAGAAGGCATATAGTGAATGGTTAGCGAGTAGAGATAGGGGAGAAGATGAGAGAGAGAAGAGAGAGGTATATGTGAGCAGGAGAAGGGAGGTTAAGAGACTGGTGAAGGAGAGTAAAAAGAAAATGGATGAGGAGTTTGGGAGGAATCTGAGTGTGAAATGGAGGGAGAGTAAGAAATTGTTTTGGAAGGAGGTAAAGAAAGTAAGGCAGTGTGAAAGGGGAAATAGTAGGGGAGTGAAAGATAGGAATAATAGATTGTTGGTGGAGAAAAGAGAGAAACTGAGGAGATGGAAGGAGCACTTTGAGGATTTGTTGAATGTGGAGAGTGAGAGCAGTGCGAGTATAAGCGGTTGGGGAATGGCTGGGAGAAGAAGAGATGAGAGGAGGGAGGAAGAGATCAGTAGGGCAGAAGTAGTGGAAGCGATGAAGAATATTAAGTTGGGAAAGGCCCCAGGAATTGATGGAGTGTGTGGTGAAATGCTTAGGTATGGGGGTGAGATTGTTGTGGAGTGGATATGGAAGTTGTGTAGATTGGCTTGGGAAGAGAGAAGGGTTCCAGAGGACTGGAAATCAGGTATAATTGTTCCTTTATACAAAGGAAAAGGAGAGAGAGGTGTATGTGGTAACCATAGGGGTATTTGCCTACTTAGTGTGACTGGTAAAATATATGGTAGAATACTCATTGATAGGGTTAGGCATATGACAGAGGAGCTAGTTGGAGAAGAACAAGGGGGATTTAGGAAGGGAAAAGGGTGTGTAGATCAGATATTTGTTCTAAGATGTTAAGTGGAGAAGTATCTAGAGAAGGGAAGGAAAGTGTATGCTGCCTTCATGGACTTGGAGAAAGCTTATGATAGAATAGATAGGCAAGGTATGTGGAAGGTATTAAGAATATATGGAGTGGAGGGGAAATTGTTGAGTGCTGTGAAGAGTATGTACGAGGGAGCTAGGGTTACGGTGCGAGTGGATGGTGAGCTGAGTGAGTTCTTTGATCTCAGTGTGGGACTGAAACAGGGTTGTGTGATGTCTCCATGGCTGTTTAATATATACATGGATGGGGTTGTAAAGGAGGTGCAGGGTAGGGCAGTGAATGTGGGGGTGGCTCTAATGAATGAGGGTGAGATTTGGAAGCTTCCGGTGTTGCTGTTTGCTGATGATACAGTATTGTTGAGTGAAGATGAATGGGAGTTGCAAGGTTTGGTGAGTGAATTTGGGACAGTGTGTAAGAAGAGGAATCTGAAAGTAAAGTTATGGTGTTTGAGAGGAATGAAGTCGCAGAGTGTGCAGTGAGGTTGGATGGTGAGGATATGGAGAATGTGAGTGCATTCAAGTACTTGGGTAGTGTGATGAGTAAGGATGGAACTTTGGGGGATGAAGTGCGTGAAAGGGTACAGCAGGGAAGGAAGGTTGTTGGTACACTGAAAGCAGTGATGAGGAATAGGGAGGTGAGTTTGGAAGTTAAGAAGTCACTGCATGATAGTATTGTGATCCCTACCCTGACGTATGGAAGCGAGGCATGGACCTTGCAAGAGGGGAACAAGTCAAGAGTGAGAGCAGTGGAAATGAGTTACTTGAGAGGAGCATGTGGAGTGACGTGGAGGGACAGGTTGACGAATGAAGAAGTGAAGGAACGCTGTGGGGTGGATGTGGATGTGGTTGAGAAGATTAGGAGAAATACACTGAGGTGGTTTGGACATGTTAAGAGAATGGAGAATGAAAGACTGACTAAGAGGGTGTATGTAGGTGAGGTGGAGGGAGGGAGGGGGAGAGGCAGACCGAGGATGAGGTGGAGGGATGGAGTTGAGAGGTATATGAGGGAAGGGGGGGGTGAGTTGGGGGGAGGGTAGTCAAATGGTGGGTGACAGAGCGACTTGGAGGCGTTTTGTCTGCAGCCACCCTTTGCGGTATTAGGGCGTCGGGCTATAGATAGATAGATAGAATTACTGTAGCATTCGGCTCCCGAAAGCTTGTCTTTCATTAATGTATGTGTGTTTGTATGTATGTATGTAGGTATGTATGTATGCATGCCTGTATGTATATATGCATATATGTATGTATGCATGTATTAGGAGGGTAGGCGGGTGTGTGCATAGATATGTATGTAGGTAGCCTGATTGGTGATGGACGTGAGATAGGTACATAGGCTGTTAGGTAAGTAGGTATAATACGCTGGATGAGTTAGGCAGGTATTTAAGTAAACAGATAGGCATGTACGTTGGTAGGTATTTTGAATGGCCTATTCTTTGCCAGGAAGAAAAGTACATATGTGGCTTGCTTGGTAGGCTGTTAGGTTGTCAGACTGGGTGCTTGAACAGGGAGTAGGTGATTATATGGGAAGTAGATGATTGAATGGGAAGTATGTGATTGGGTGGGAAGTATGTGATTGGATGGGAAGTATGTGATTGAATGGGAAGTATGTGATTGAATGGGAAGTATGTGATTGAATGGGAAGTATGTGATTGGATGGGAAGTATGTGATTGAATGGGAAGTAGATGATTGAATGGGAAGTAGATGATCGGATGGGAAGTAGATGATCGGATGGGAAGTAGATGATCGGATGGGAAGTAGATGATTGAATGGGAAGTAGATGATCGGATGGGAAGTAGACTTAATGGGAAGTAGATGATCGGATAGGAAGTAGACTGAATGGGAAGTAGATGATCGGATGGGAAGTAGACTGAATGGGAAGTAGATGATCGGATAGGAGGTATGTGACTGGATGGGAGGTATGTGACTGGATGGGAAGCAGGTGACTGTATGGAGTGTAGGTGACTGAACTGAATGTAGGTGAATATGTAGGACGTAGGTAAGTGGGTAACTAGGTTGGCTAATAGGTGGGTAGGTAGACAGGAAGGCAAGTGATTGGGTAGGAAGGCAAGTAAATAGATGGACAGACAGGTATATTGGTAGGTACTCTGGCTGGCTGATTGGTAGGCCGGAAGAGGTGTAGTGCTTAAGTGGGTTGATTGTAAGACTGGTAGATTTAAAAAGAGGTAGGTATGATGGGTAACGTGGTAAGTAGGTCGGTTAGTAGATTAATAGGTAGGTATTAAATTGATTGAATGGGAAGTAGATGATCGGATGGGAAGTAGATGATCGGATGGGAAGTAGATGATTGATCTTGCTGGTGAATCTCTTGAGTGTGTGGAAGAGTTTTGTTATTTGGGAAACATGTTGTGTGCTGGAGGTAGGGCTGGAGCTAGTTCTGTGGCTAGGATGAGAAGTGGTTGGAAGAAGTTCAGGGAGCTCTTGCCTCTCATGACATTGAGAGGACTCTCCCTACGTGCTAAGAGGTCTTTGTGTGCAGCATGTGTTAGGAGTGTCATGCTGTATGGTAGTGAGACCTGAGCAGTAAAGGAGGAGGATATTCGCAGGCTTAGACGTACAGAAATGACAATGATTATGTGGATGTGTAGTGCGTCCCTGTGTGCAAGGTCTGGGGGGCCTGGGTTTACGATGTAAGAATTGAGAGGTAGGATGGGACTGGAATGTATTGGTGTTGTGATGAGCAGAGGTAAATTGAGATGGTTTGGGCATGTGGAGAGGATGGGGGATGATAATTGGGTGAGGATGGTGAGAAATGTTAATATTGGGGTTGGGGTTATGAGGGGTAGACCGAGAAAGACATGGGACAAGGTCATTAAGTGTGACCTCAGGGTTAAGGGACTGAACAGGGAGGCTGCAATAGATCGTGCAGCGTGGAGAGCCGCCATTAGGTGACCAAGGCTGACTCATGCAAGCATGTTGGAGCCTTTAAAAATGAAACCATTATTATTATTACTCTTATTATTACTGTTATTATTATTTATGATTATTATTACTACTATGGTGAGTCTATCTATCTATCTGTTGCCAGACGCCTCGGTCCCGTTTGGGGTGGCCGCGAGCAGGTCGCCTCCAGGTCGCTCTGTCCCCCGCCATTTCACTGCCCTGCTCCCAACTCGCGCCCCCCTCTCTCATGTGCCTCTCCGCCCCGTCCCTCCATCTCATCCTCGGCCTCCCCCTCCCTCTTCCCCCCTGTAGCCTATACACTGTATATACACTGTATATGGCTATAGTAGCCGCAGCGAGAAATGAACGCTGTGGTGGGGCAGCCGGTCATCCGGGGATTCCCCCACTGTAGCCATATCTACATGTCACCGACCATAGAGGTAGGATGTCACCGACCACCGGCCACCGCTGCAGCCCCGCTCCATGATCCTTACCCTGTGTCTCTGCCTTTCTCTTTCTCTCTCAGTTTCTATATAAACTGCTGTATTTCCGAAACTAATTATGAAATTATTATGACTTTTGTTCCACACCACCACTGAGGTAAAAATCAAGGAGAGTTTTCTGTATAAAGGTTTCCCCCCCCTTGTCTGAGGGCAGGTCAGTTCTGGCGAGTGTATAATTATAGGTCAGGCGGAGGTATCGGCAAGGCCGCACTCCCCCGCTCATATGCCACATTTAGGAGGGGGGGGAAACCTTTATACAGAAAACTCTCCTTGATTTTTACCTCAAAGGTGGTGTGGAACAAAAGTCATAATAATTTCATAATTAGTTTCGGAAATACACCAGTTTATATAAAAACCGAGAGAGAAAGAGAAAGCCAGAGACACAGGGTAAGGATCATGGAGCGGGGCTGCAGCGGTGGCCGATGGTCGGTGACATGTGGATATGGCTTCGGTGGGGGAATCCCCGGATGACCGGCTGCCCCACCACAGCGTTCATTTCTCGCTGCGGCTACTATAGTGAGGGAGTGATCGCCCTCTACCTACACAGATCAAAAGCCCTCGGGAGCAGGGGGGTGGTTGCTTTCTCAGGCAGAGGAACTCCTTGAGATTGAAATGGCTGGGAAGCATGCCGGCACGTGACTGGCTACAGCATAGCTGGGTCTTTTGGGTGTGGGCAATCAGGCAAGTTAGCTGCCTACTGCGACTGCAACACAATGGCGAGGTGTTCAGGAAGTTAGCCAAAGAAACCTTGATGGACTCTGAAAGAACAATAATGGCCCCTAGTCCCGTGCAGCCCTTAAATGGGCAGGGGGTGCTAAGAATCTCACGGTTGCCTCAATTACAATCTAATTCCTTTGTCAATGCAAAAAATACAATTAAAATTGGTAACTGGAATGTGAGAATGCTAAATCATGACAGTAAAATCGATGAGTTAGGGAAGGTTTTTCAAAATTATGGACTTGATATTTGTGCTCTGACAGAAACTAGATTAACTGGAGTCGATAAGTTGGATTTGGAGGATGGTATACGTTTACTGATATCTGGCCGACAGGACGGAATGCATTATCAGGGAATAGGATTGTTGCTGGGTTGTAAGGCAAATAAGGCTTTATGTGAGTGGGATCCTATAGATGAGCGATTGTTATATGCACGGTTTAAATCAAATCATGGCAACATCAGTCTGTTTGTGTGTTATGCACCTACTAATGATGCACTCGATGAAAGGAAAGACACATTTTATGAAAAGTTGCAAGTAGGAGTAGGAAGGGTACCTAGACATGATGTTTTGATCTGCGTTGGAGACTTTAATGCAGTAATGGGCTGTTCAAATGAGGGATTTGAGGCATGTATGGGTAAGATGGGAGTTGGTAGTAGGATGAGTGAAAACGGAGTGAGGTTTGGAAGCTTCTGTCTAGCAAATGACCTAGTCATCGGGGGCACACTCTTTCAGCATTGCAATATACACAAGACTACTTGGGTGTCGCCGTGTGGAAAATATAAAAATCAGATTGATCACATTGCTATCAGTAGGAGGCATAGAAGTTCTCTGCTAGATGTTCATGTTAAACGGGGAGCGGATATTGGTAGTGACCATCAACTCAGCATTGCAAAAATAAGGTTTAAACTTAAAAATCAGAAGAAGGAAAAATCTGGTGTTGGTAGATACGATATTGTTAAGCTTAGAAGGGAAGGAGAAGAAAAGGAGGAATTCAGATTAGAATGCAGAAATAGGTTTTTGGTGTTGGAAACGTTGGAAGAGGGGGAGAGAAGTGTAGATGAGATGTGGGAGGATGTGAACAAAGTTTTGCATGAGACTGCTGAATGTACGATTGGAAGGAGACATAGATTCTGGAGAAAGAAATGGATATCAGAGGAAACGTGGGATATGATAAAAAAGAGAGGTGAGGCTAAATTGAGGAGTGAGATGCAATGCGTTGATGAACGAGAGATTGAATTAGCAAGAGCTGCGTACTGGAGTTTGAATTCAGTAGTAAGAAGGTTAGCTAGGAGAGATAAAAGAAGATGTGTGGATGAAAAGGTTGCAGAGACTGAAATCTTAATAAACAAAAATGATGGACAGAGACAAAGAATAGCATATGAATCGATTAGAGAACTTAGTGGTAATGCAGGTAAACGCAAGGAAATACCAGTTAGAGACATGGAAGGAAATTTATTGACCAAAGATGGAGATATTAAAAATAGATGGAAAGAGCATTTTGAGACAGTTCTTAATAGACCAATACCACCAGAAGAGGATATACCGTCTGCTCAGGAAGATTTAAATATAGAAACAGGAGAGTTGAGGCTTGCAGAAGTGGAGAAAGCAGTAAAACAGTTAAAGAATAATAAGGCACCAGGGGAGGATGGTTTATTTCCGGAAATGTTTAAAGTGGAGGGGGATAGATTAATAATGATCTTGACCAAGCTATTCAATAAGATATGGGTGACGGGGTTACTACCATCAGTTTGGAAGAATGGTGTAATTGTTAAAGTTCCGAAGAAGGGAGACCTGAGTGAATGTGGTAATTGGAGGGAATCTCTTTGTCCCCAATAGCTTTGAAAGTTTTCAGTAAAGTGTTGTTAAATAGGTTGGAGCCGGTGGTTGAGGGTATTCTGAGGGATGAACAGGCTGGTTTTAGAAAGGGACGTGGTTGCAATGATCAGATCTTTATAGTTAGGCATTTGATGCAGCAAGTTAATGAAATGAGAGTACCGTTAAGTCTTTGTTTTGTTGATTTTGAAAAGGCTTTTGATAGTGTTTCGAGAGAGACTATGGGGAAGATCATGAGACATTATGGAATACCAGAGGAGTTTGTGAGGGTCATTATGAACATGCATGAGGACACATTTTGTAAAGTGATGGTTGATGGTTGTCTGAGTGATTCGTTTGAAGTCAAGTCCGGAGTAATTCAAGGTGGTGTTCTATCGCCTTTACTATTTATATTGGTCATTGATTACATTATGAAACGCGTTGGAACAGAATCCGGTGCAGGTATACTTTGGGGAGAGAACAGGAAACTTTTGGATTTAGATTATGCAGATGATATAGTTTTGATTTGTGATGGGCCAGAAGAGATGCAGAGTGTTGGACTGTTTGGTGAGTGAAGGTCGCAAAGGTGGGTTTGGTTATTAATTGTGGAAAAACTGAAATAATCAATATGAATATGGAAAATGCACAGGAATGTGTAATTGGAGGTATGGTTGTAAAGCAAGTTGATAGGTTTAAATATTTAGGTACTTACTTAGCCAAGGATGGTTCTTTGAACTTTGAATTCGAGGAAAGGTTAAAGAAGGCTAATCAGGCAATGGGAATGCTTAAAAATATTTGGAATAATAACAATTTCTCTGTGCATACAAAAATCAAACTTTATAAGGTAATGGTTAGGAGTATCTTAATTTATGGACACGAGTCTTGGTACAGCACAGTGACTATGGAAAATAAATTCTTGGTGTTTGAAAATAAAGCACTTAGAAGAATATTAGGAGTTAAGTGGTGGGAAAGGATACCAAATAGTAGAATTAGAGAAATAACGGGAGTGCAGCCGATCGATGAATATGTTAGATTCTCACGATGGAAGTGGCTAGGACATGTGTATAGGAGACAGGGAATAGTACGAGGTACACCAGGGTGGGTGGCACTTGGTAGGAGAGGTAGAGGAAGGCCTAAAGAGACGTGGGTGAGGACAATGAGACGAGAAGCTGGAGATGAGTGTTGGGGAGATCTTGAGGAGTTAGCACAAGATAGGATGTGGTGGTGTGAGTTCATCGAGGCCCTATGCATCCCCGAGGGTGCCACAGGAAATGATTGATTGATTGATTGATTAAAGTTGGTTAGTTAGTTGATTCATAGGTCTGACTAAGGTTGCTTGGAGGGTAGGTTGGCAGTGAGGTAGGTCAGTAGGTCTATTACGGAGTTGAATGGTAACCAGAAAAATATGTAGGTAAGTGGGTACTTTTGTAGGTTGGGAGGCAAGTAATTAATTACGTGTGTACAGTAGTTATACAGGTGAATAAGTAGAAAAGTGTATGATTCGGTAGACAGGAAGGTATGTGGAGCAGCATGATGGTAGATTAGGAAAGAAATGTATGTATTAATTGATGGCAAGTGCAGATAGATAGATAGACAGAAAGATAGACAGATTGAAAGAAAGATAAATGGGTAGATATATATAAATAGATAGGTAGGTAGATTATGATACAGAGAGATATATATGTTTAAATAAGATACAGACAGATTCACAGATGAGAGTTATAAACATAAAAAGACGTAGTGGTAGAACAGCAGGCAAAAATGATCAAAGAAACATACAGGAGAGAGTCTAAAATGGACAACTTTACGCTAATATCATAAACTCCCTTCGTTACAGGTTTATGATATTGACTTACTTTGTGATTAATGACTTTACAATATCGAGTCATTTTTCATTCGTAACTCACACCCACCTCTCTCTCTCTCTCTCTCTCTCTCTCTCTCTCTCTCTCTCTCTCTCTCTCTCTCTCTCTCTCTCTCCATCGTTCAACATAAAAGGGATGGCAATTTCATCCACCCCTCAAAAATTAGGTGAAGTCTACGGGAAACCCCACCCACATTTTAGCACCAGGAGACAACGTACAGATCAGATGAAGGTTATGATGCCACCGTCCCTTATACTAGATTTGTATTAGAGTTACATTACAATTATGCCGAGTTATGGGGTAATCTGCCTTGGAGGTGGCTGGTCGGAAGTAGTGGTCATTTGTCTGTGGCTGGATTATGCCAACATTGCTCTACACAGGAAATTGGTGTCGTTGCTCAGTGTCGTGTGTGTGTGTGTGTGTGTGTGTGTGTGTGTGTGTGTGTGTGTGTGTGTGTGTGTGTAAGAGAGAGAGAGAGAGAGAGAGAGAGATGAGTGTTTCGACGAGGGACATTTTTATTGGTCCGTTTGGAGACTGAAAACTTATTCGATAGACTGATTAATATGTAGATGCCTAAACAGACAGACAAACATACAAACATATGCACTAGTAATTAGGATGAACTATACTGATTAATATGTAGATGCCTAAACAGACAGACAAACATACAAACATATGCACTAGTAATTAGGATGAACTATACGTTAACAGAAGGACAAAGTTATAGCCATGTATTCAAGTAAGTAGTTCAATGGTAAGGACAAGAAAAACCGTATAGAAAGATAGATGGATACATAGGGAGGTTAAATGACTAACTGAGTGAATGGCAGAGATGCTCAGATACAGAAATGTAAGCCAGCACATGTTTGTTGCTTATTCGTCATGAGTCCAATGCTGGCAGAATGTCATGAATCGGCAGTGGCCAGCTGCCTTCTTACCAAAGGAGACATTTGTATGTGTACACAGTGTAGTCATGACATTGGCCAACACACACGACGGACACCCTACCTTTACCCTGAAAGACTGTGTAAGAGTTAGATATCAGCTAGACTCCCTGGATTTAACACCACTGATCTCTCAATAAAGCATCAAGTACCAATACGGAGTCTTTAAAAATAACCTGAAATCCTGATGGTATATCTACGGACCCACATCTAACATTTTGGTGGCACTGAGGTCAAGAACACGCCTCATTTGAAGTCTGTCTACCGTCAAATCCGATAGCCTGTAAATAGACTGTCTGCCATCTGTCGCCAACTCTGGCTGTCATAGGACCTGTCTGTCATATAGCCCGTCTGTCACCCAGCCTGTCTGTCATGTAGCTCGTCCGCCATCGACCCTGTCTGTCATGTAGCCCGTCCGTCATCGAGTCTGTCTGTCATCAGCCCTGTCTATCACCAAGCCTGCCTGTCACCAAATCTTCATCCCGACCACGATTCTGCTGACTGTCAAACCTCCAGTGTCGCGGTGACCTGCAACTCACCCTCGTCACCTCCCACCAGCTATCAGTACCAACTCACACCATGCCCAATGATATATGCTGTATCAGTAGGTCATGAGTTAGAATCATCCAGTAAATCTTTTTTTCTATTATCTCCAGACCAGAAATCTTAATACATTATTATTTTTTCTCTCTCTCTCATCTCTTATACGATTGACTTAACTGTATTTAAAATAACTTCCCCAGATTATTTTTCATACTTTCAATTCTCTTTTGCTATATTCATCCACATGAACACTTCATTTAGAAAATTATATATATATATATATATATATATATATATATATATATATATATATATATATATATATATATAAAATACCCTCCTTTGTTAACTGTTGTACATAATACTTCATTTTAGTTAAAAAGAAAATATATCTTCATATGTATTCACATACTTAATATTTTCCTTGCAATTTTTTTCGTTTTCTCCAATTAATTTCTTAACTACTTTCCCTTACTTTAAGAAGATTCATTTATCTGAACACGATACACATACTTCATGAGGTAAAGTAAAACCGACCCAGATTGTAAGCTCACACGACAGTCTTACTTGTCTGAGACGTGGAAAGACTTGTCCGTTGAAAAATATTCAGTCAGCTAACTTACAGTCATATCATACCCCCAGTGCATCACACATTTCTCAGTTATCTTCAACTAAAGATCATTTTGGGAGATGCATCGCGCATTAAATTTGCGGGAATGAATCCTGCGATTAGCGTGAATGATAATCATTAGCGATGTCCAGTCTGCAGTTACAAAGGACTTATGACAGACAGTGCTAAACTGCCTATCGTCGGAACCGATTAGATGATGGATACTCCCAAGTCGGATCTATCATAAGGTGTAGATTCTTTGAGAAGTTTAATTCCTTTGTTGGATGCAGTAAAAGATTCGTAGACTTTTTTTTTTTTTTTTGTAACCACAAGAGAGCAGGATGCTTGATGAACGTTTACAGATTACTGCAAAATATGAGACAGGATATGTTCATCCCTTCAGAACAAAATACACTGTTAGAAGTGGCAGCTGTGTCAGCAGCAACAGAAAAGTAAATCTCAGAGGCATTACGAAACAGTCTGTGGGCAGAAACTGATGATAAGGGAAAAAACACTTTAACACTAAAAAATGCAGCAATGTTATTTAGTTATCTCAGATTCTTCAATTGTCTTATCATGGACGAATTAGATGCTGCATTAGAGATTCAGTTTTCTCCTAGGGATGACATTATCAAGTTAGCTATATACAGTAGACAGAAGAGAAACTTGGTATCATACCTACTTAAACAGTACGTACAGTTCAACCAGTTACTGTACTAGTTCTGCACCACAGTCTTTGCAGTCACAAGGTCAAGAACACTGCTCACGTCCACTCAGTAGACAAAACGTTACACCACGATCACCAGCCATGTCAAGTGCAACACCTGCGTCGCAAAGCAATTTTTCTCATGACCGAGCCAGGTCTATACAAGCAGAATTAAGACAGTTTGTTGGTACCGCAAATGAATAGGTCATCACGCAGCTCATTGTTATAAGAGGCTGGGAGATGAACGAGGACACAGGCGTGATAGCAGATCACCTTCACGATCGCTTAGAGTAAGTCCTGTACACACCATACAAGATATTATCGTTCAACTAGCGAATGCCGTGCCCTTGCCAATACGCAGTTGGGGGAAACCCCGCGCCAGAACCAACAGAATCCTCCATAATGACGCATAATTCTGAGCTCCAAATGTACCAGATTGGTCCTCTGACTCACTCCTGTGTAGTTATCTCAGGTAATTTTGAAGGAGTCCCTACATCTTTTTTTTTTTTATGGACTCTGACTCTTTGGTGAACTTAAAAGCTAAGTCCTCCCTAAACAGTATTAAAGGAATGATGAAACAGGTATGGATCCTTGAGCCTCCTGTCATTCGTCTCTGTGGTGTTGACGGCTCAGGATTTTATGTGAAGGGTAAGATAACTCTTGAAATGCAACTCGATGAATAAATAAAACCTTTAGTAGCTGAGTTTTATGTCACAACCAAACCTCTGTATCATGCAGATGTTTTGATTGGTACTGACACCATAGCTCAACATTTTATTGAACTGATGATACCTGCTTGTGGTAGTATTACAGTAAAGGGACTTTATGTATCAGTCATGAGCTCCCCACACCCTGTCCTTTCACATGTAAATTTGGTGACTGCCTACCGTAACTCCTACTCCATAGACAACAGTAGAGAGTAATGAAGATAATTAAGTATCTCATGAAACCAACTCTAACAGCGACACGAAGGTTGACTCATCTACGTCTTATCTGACCTCCTCGAGGAGTCTGAATGACATTTTGCAAAATATGGAGATGAAACGAGCAGTGACAATATGGTGAACGATTTTGTTGCCGCACGACTTCACGAAAGTCTCTGTCCGTGTTGTACGTGCAAAAGAAGTAGTGAGTGTATTAGTCTTACCTGAAGCGTGTTGTGTGAATGGTTTTACATGCAAATCAGAACTTCGTTCCATATTGGTGGATGTTACTGTATGTGTTATCTTTACCTACTAATTGTCACCAATGCTCCACGAAAGTTAAAAGTGATACAAAGATTGGCGACTTCCTGGGGTATCAATCGGCCATAAAGGTGTGCCAGGATATACCATTCTCTGTGACTGGTAAGGATGATGACGATGATTTACCTGGACTATAAACCATTGAAAACTCTACGGACTCTGCTGCGACACCTTCAACTAATCTCACCTTTCACATAAAACCGGGCAGCTTCCCTCAGTATAAAGAACAATTAATTAATCATTTATAAAGCTATAGAGATGTTGAGGCCATACCTGGTGAACCTATGAGGAAGACCAGTTTGATAAAATACCGCAATGAATTAATTCTTGATGCGCAACCAATTTATGTCCCGGCATATACATTACCCATAGCTTACTAAAAGACTCTGACAAGAGAGTACAGGACATGCTTAATCAGGACATCACTGAACACTCTGCAAGTCCGTGGAATAGTCCGCTTTTCCTAGCCACCAAAAAAGAGGTGAGTTTAGACCCGTAGCTGACGATCGTAAAGTAAACTCTGTCACTGTACCCGATCGATTCCCATTACCAGTCTTAACAGATTCACTGAAATCACTTAGAGATCGAGCTGGCTGGATGAATGTTGTGAGAAGCGCATGATCAGGGATTTGGCACCACTTTTTAACATGGCAGCGTCTGGACTGACTTAGTTGGATACGTTTATGTGAAGCTACAGAATGTGGTGAATGTTTTTGACGTTTATGATAGAGCCAGGATTCCGGGGGCTTGAATGATGAGTGAATGGAAGCGTGGCCCATTGGACTGGGCAAATTTGGGCTGTCTGGACACTGCTACTCCTCACCCTGCCCTAGGGTGGGAAAGGAGGTTCGGATAATGATGATGATGATGACTTAGGGATAATAACGTTGTTTTCACTTCCCTTGACTTACTTAGTGGCTACTGGCAAGTAGAAATGGAAGAGTCGTCTCGCCCTGTAACTGCATTCAGTACCTCTTTTGGTCACTGTCATTTCAAAAGACCTCCTTTTGGTCTTAGAAATGTCCCATCATTATTCTTGAGGATTATCCATTGTGTATTCAGTGGTATGATTGGTCATGCCCTTTTGCTTATTTAAATGACACTCATTCTAGTGAGTAAATCAATCCCTAATCATTTTGCCAAGCTACACAAGTTTTTGATTGCTTCCAAATGGCAGGTCTAAAGGTTAAGCTCAGTAAATGCAACGTTCTAAGTAAAAGAATTATATTTCTGGGACATGTGATTGATGCTGAAGGAATTCATACCTCAGATGAGAAACTTATGGCCGTTTCTAACTTTCCAGAACCTACCAGTACTGATAATGTAAGAAGGTTCCTTGTATTGAATGGCTACTATAGGTGATTTATTCAAGGTTATGCACAGATTGCCGCCCCTCGTACTAAATTTCATAAGAAAATTAAACCTTTTGTTTGGACTAATAACCAGTCTCATGCCTTTGAAACACTGAAGACAAAACTTATTCATGCCCCAGTCCTAGCATTCCCTGATTTTAAGAAACCTCTTCTTTGTACAGATCCGGGGTAGGTGTGGTGTTGATGCAGATTGATCATGCAAAGAGGAAACGCGAAATTGCGCGTGCTAGTCTTGCCCTCACTGCCGCTCAGCATAACTACAGTGTTACTGATTGGGAGGCTTTGGCAGCTGTCTGTCCTCTTAAACATTTTAGAGACATAATCTGCGGTTATCCAGTGTATATCCAAACAGATTATCTCCCGCCTTGCGACTTACTCAAAGGAAAAAATCTTACTGGACGTCTAGGACGATGGTAAGTTTTTAATTCAAGACTTCAACGCAACCTTTGAGTACGTGTTTGGCAAATTAAATGTAGCTGTAGTTGCCATTTCGCGTCATGTAACCGCTGCAGTCTCCCCATATCAACAGAGTGAAGTTCCTTGGACCACTCTAACTTCAGATGTTGTTTATAATTGTCAGCGCACAGACCCTCTGTGGTGTAAGGCTATTTACTTCCTCGAGTCAGGAGACTCCTCGACCTTACCTACTCTGCCAGTGTCAGTAGATGATCTCGTTATGCAATGATATCGTTTATAAGAAGACATTCCATACCGGTAGGGACATACCTAATAGAGAGGTTTGTCAACTTGTTCCCACTGATTTAATTCCTGCAGAACATCATGTCATCCATAACATACCTCATGCATCCCATCCTGGAAAAAAATCAGTATTTGAGACATGTGCGTCTCTCATTTTATTTGGCCTTCTATGCGTAAGGACGTCAATGTTCACTGTGATTCCTGTGCCACGTAATTGTCATAAGAGGTCAGCCGGATTACCAGTTCCACTCTTGCAGTATCCAGTTCCATCCTGTCCAAGGGAAACTGTTTCTATTGACCTCCTTAAACTGCCTCTCACGGAGACTGGTGCAGAGTATTTGTTGGTGGCAGTTGATCATTTCTCACGTTTCTGTGTTCTCGTAGCTCTCCAAGACAATACTGTTACAAACATTCCACATGCCTTCATTGATCATGTTATTTGTTCATTCACTACGTCATCCACTGTAATTATCAATAATGGCACAGAGATCAAAATATTCTTCTTGTTGAGATGTGTAAGCAGTATAGGATCAATAAATGTAATGCTTCCAGTGCCCTTGTCGATAGGCAAAATCGAAAGATGCTGGAGTGCTTCAGGTCCTTAGGTTCTCAAAGCACCTGTTGGTATTAGTGGATATCCAACGTTGCGGCCTCAATCAAGTACTCCTTCAATAAATCCATGGACAAAACTCCTCTCTTTGTCTTACATGGATTCGAAAAAATGGCCCTGTTCAATGCTATTATCGAATCCTAGTCCACTCAGTAATTTGGATGATTATGTGAAAGTGAAACTGACAGACTTCCAGAAAATACACCTTATCTAATGAGGATATGATATATCGCCAGCATAAGTCTGCATCGCCTGTCGACATTAACCTTGGGGACTTAGCATTTGCTCGTTCATATACACGTAGTTCAAAATTAGATGATAAATTTACAGACGTACACAGCGTGATATCTTCTAACAGTAATAAATTTGAGATTAAGGACTTGTTGTCATCTGGGATTACAAGTAAGTTGGTCCACGCAGACGATCTTATGGGAATCCCAGGTACTTCGAGTGGGAGGGTAATCAGGAAAATAATGCATCTTCTTTATTTTCTTCTTCTTCTCCTTCCCCTCCTCCTTCTGCCCTTACTTCCCCTTCATCACCTTCTCCTCTACATGTTAATGAGTACAGACAAAATCTTCTCTCAGCAACTTGCACCTCTGTTCCTTGTGTCCGTTCCATTCAGCAGTTCTGGACAATAACCCGGATTCCTTTTATGAGTAAGATGTGAAGAGAGTAGGCAGCTTGATGACACTAGCTGTCCATGGTTCATCTCTAGGTGATACGGATAGAAATGGGGTCCTTCACCCAGGGGGCAACTGGTAAACCCTGGGGAGAAGTAATGTTAGTGGGAAAAGTCATCTGTGTTACCAGATAGTCATCATCATCACCATCATCATCATCATTATCATCATCATCATCAACCATTACAAGTCCACTGATGAGCAAAGGCATCCCTCAACCGTCTCCACGACTTCCTTGACTGAGCCAATCTCTGCCACGTTTTTACCTGCAGATTTCTCAATGTCATCTCTCAAACTGTTGTCTGGCCTTTTTCTGTTATGCTTACAATTCCTTGGTGTCCAGTTAGCCAGCCTCTTGCTCCATCGGTTATCCCTTATTCTTGCTACATGGCCTGCCTACCTCCATTTCTGTCCTTTATAATTTCTGTAATGTCTTTGACTTTAGTTTGTTCTCTCCCCCAAGTTGATCTTTTCCTGTCTATTAAAGATTTTCCCAAAACTGACCTTTCCATTTCTCTCTGAGAACGGATTAGTTTATTTTTCATCGATTTTGTTAGTTTCTAGGTCTCACAACCGTGCGTCATAGCTCTGACTGAACATTTGTTATATACTCTTCATTTCAAATATGAAATGAAATTATTAGAAAAATGTTATTACAGAAATACTGTGCATCACCTTCCTATAATTTATGTTGGAAGTAGAGAATTCGTCATTTGTCATGCTGCCATATACCTTATCCCGATGTCAGATCCTCGCTTAATTTTACAATGGAGTCGCACCAACTTTAACCATAATTCTGTTTCTTTTCTCTAGTCCAGAATTGTACAATCCTGTACTGGAAGTTACCTTCCTTTCCACGACTATCATGGCCCATAGTCCTGTTCATTCTAAAGTCATCCTTGCTCTCATCCAACTAATTCTCTTCCCTCTACATCACAATGACTCTCTTTATACGGACTCTATTATGCCCTTCTCAGGCTTAGAAAAGTACAGTCTTACAATATAATAAAATACACTGCATTTGTGTACTCGAAATTCTTTCTTCTGTCTCACTACCATATGTCTCGTCTGCTCTCTTCCATTCATGTTCGTCCTCTGTTCAAACGCTTCATCCTTGTCCTGTGTTTTCCTTTAGTATCTTCCCCATGAAAGCTGTTCCTTGTGAGAAAGCTGTAGTCCAGATATCTCACTTCCTTCATTTTTTTTTTATCAGCTCTCATTTTATACGTCTATCCACTTATTGCATTCACCGTAAGAGGATTGTTTTATTCATGGCGATTTTTGTCCATTGCAGTGTTAAACGTATAATAATGAAACACCCACTCCATGAAATTAGGTTACAACATGAAACAAGGAAAACAGTGAAACTTGTAAAATGTGAAAGTGACGAGAAGAAATTTCAACCTGACGCTGAAGCTGGAGAGATCTGAGTGGGAGTGTGATGAAATGGGTAAGCCAACGGCCCCCTCCACAATACAGTGTTGATTTTTGTGAAGACGTTTGGATACTCGACAATTATGTGAACATTTAGTTATTACAAGACCTTTCTTCTCTCGCGATACCTTTTGTGGTTCGCGTACAACTTTTTGTAATATTTATGCAATTTAATTATTACCCGTCCCCGCCCCGGAGGGGCTCGGGGACGGGTATTGTTTCTCGGTTTGTCTGTTTGTTTGTCTGTCTGGCTGGCTGTCAACAAATTTACGCGAAATATACTGGTGAGATTTTGACCAAAATAACAGGGATGATGGGCTATTACCTTCTGATCACCTGATAAAATTTTGAGCCAAATTAGGCCAAGGCCCAGGCTCAAGGCCCCCAAAATGTAAAAAAAAAATAATAAAAAAAATAAAAAAAATCGTTTTTCGTCATAACTCCTTTCAAATTCGTCATATCGACAAGAAACCAAAACCTAAAGATGCATCTTTCAAATGTGCATCCAATAACAAGCTTCATTACATCGGGGGGGGGGGTCACCCCCCAGTTAGCGGTGGGGGGGATCAATATCAGGTGGGTCGGGCCTAAAATATCAAATGGACACAAACTCGTCAATTTTCACCCGATTAACTCTAAATTTGATATGTGACATCTTTGACTAGATATCCTGCTGTGTTTATACGTCAGCACTAAAATGACTGCCAGGGACGGGTTTACTGTCCCTTGGCACCGCTTCATGTTCATCACTGTGACAGATACCAGTGTTGTATCATTCTCTTATATATGTACATTAATTTAGTTAAATATTCTCCATGGTAATTAGTATGGTCTTACTATTGGTATAGTATATTGTCATATCATATTCTTATTTACTTAGAGTATCAGTATTATCTTACTATTTGTCTTCTAATCTCTACATATATAACATGTCGGGAGACATCTTTTTCTCCGGAGAGGAGACAAGTGTAAGCATGCGGATGCTTGTTGCTTATTTGTCAGGAATAAAATGCTGGTAAACAGTCATGAACCGACAGTGCCAGCTGCCTTCTTACCAAATCTGCTGAGGAGGCAGTTCGGTGTACACAAAGTAGTCATAACACTGAACAACACACACAAAGGAAACTCTACCTTTACCCTGAAACACTGTTTGAGAGATAGATATCAACTAGACTCTGTGGGTGTGACACAGCTAAGCTCCCAATAAAGCATCTAGTAGCAATACAGAGTCATTAAGGAAAACCTGAAGTCGTGATGGTATATCTACGGATCTACATCTCACATACAGACCGACAAATAGACAGATAGATACGTAGACTAACTGACAGCCACACTTATAGACTGACAGACAACCTGTTCGAAGGGGGAGAGAGAAAGAGAGAGAGAGAGAGAGAGAGAGAGAGAGAGAGAGAGAGATGTAATGTTATAACGGAGAATGGGAGCCTGAAGTAAATCGGTGGGAGCAGAACTACTGAGATGACGCACTTTTGACTCCACAGGGTTTAGATATATTTTATGTAGTAGGTCACACACACACACACACACACACACACACACACACACACACACACATACACACACACCACTGGTGAGGAGGTGGGCTCTCCTCTGTTATGTGTAGTTCCCAAGGAGCGCTGTAGGTCAAGACCCTCAGCTGGTTTGACACCGGAAGATTGGGAGCAGACATTTTAAAGTGTTCTGTATAATGAACCGATTTTAAGTATTATTTAAGCCAAAGGAATCAGGAGCAAAATACAGTCTACTTCAGCGGCTTTTTCTATTATTAATTCGTAATTATTCCTCCCTGTTACCTTAGTTTTGGTTATGCGTATAACCAGACCCCGAGAGATTTTTTTTTTCAGCTATATTTCAATGTGTTCCTGAATTTCTGATACTGTAAAATATAAACCAGTTCTTCTTTTGGAAGGCAAGCGCCTTCAGACAAAGGGAGCCCTCTTAAGTGGTCGTTTGTATTGCTTGTGCCAAGACCCGGCCCTGGTATTATCAGCTTTGGTTCTTCTCTCATTTTACTGATCCGTCTGATGCACAAGCCAACATCTAGTCCATCCGTAATGACTTGCACTAACTTGTCCGGCACCTAAGTTCCATCCGTAATGACTTGCACTATCTTGTCCGGCACCTAAGTTCCATCCGTAATGACTTGCACTATCTTGTCCGGCACCTAAGTTCCATCCGTAATGACTTGCACTATCTTGTCCGGCACCTAAGTTCCATCCGTAATGACTTGCACTATCTTGTCCGGCACCTAAGTTCCATCCGTAATGACTTGCACTAACTTGTCCGGCACCTAACCTGTATCCTTGACATTTTTAATGGCGTGTCAACATACCAGGCTGTTTTTCTTGCAGGTAACTCATCATCCGACTCTCTTGATATTTTTTTTTGGATGACCTTTTGTGTTTATAGGCATACGAGGCGGGGGGGGGGGGCTTGGGGGCTGCAGCCCCTTCTGGACCTGGAAATGTGTCATTTGTCAGGCCAAAAGCTGACTGTTCAGCATGGATCCTTCTGATGTACTGATATCTTTAAATGGATCTATGATTGGAGCTATTAGAATCCTCAATTATTACGAGGATATTCTTTCTAATGCATGAGGGTAAACTGATTTAATTATTTTTGCTTTATTCTGAGACATATTAATTACATACCATCAATTATCATTATTTTAATAACAATGTGAACATAATATTTGAAGCAAAAATTTTTATTCCGCAGAAACTACAGTACACATATTTTTTACATATACTCATATGCTCGTGTACTAAGCTTATTATATTGGTAATGATCAGGAAATTAGGGCAATTTAGAACATTTTTTGAGCGAACTCCTTACTCTTCCTCAAAAAATACCTGCCTATATGGTTATATCTCTGATCACAATATTATTTTAGTAACATATTCTTCTGTCTCAGCAAAGCCAAACTGAGGCATCTTTAGCATTTTGCTGCTATGGAATAGGAAGCACTCAAGAAGTACTTCTTTCGCTTTCCCTGAAATAATTATTGCTTCCATGGACGAGAGGATTAGGATGAGCTTGGGCAAGAAGCATATTCTCTTTTCTCCTACTGTCTAATTCCAAGAAGCCTTGATTAATAGCGCTTCATCCAATGTTCTAAAGATGACTGCAACATTGAAATGGCTTTCAAAGAATAGCGGTACCAAGCTAACCCTGAATCAAGTGCACCGGACATTACTGCTTGGAATCGTGCCCAAGACTAGTCTTCGACACTTTATGCCTTGAACATTCCGGTTTAAATCTTTCCACTATCGTCTGGCAACTTGACTGAATTCTTTCACACCTCTTTACGTTTTCCTCTTTCCTTTTATCCCCATTGAAATCTCTCTTGCTGTTTCTTTCTTTGATAAAGCTGATCACTATGCTCAGACTTTCTCCTGTAATTCTACTTTAGGTGGTTCCGTTTCTATTTCTACATACTCTCTCCCTCACATTTTCATGCCTGTCATAAAAAATTCTAAACATTAACTTTTTGCCCTCAGTGGCCCGAGTACTATAAAGGCGTGCCTCAAAAACTTTGCTTCCATGCTTATGTATGTCATAGGAAAATTCTCTCACTGTTTTTACCAACCTCCACCTTTCCTTCTTGCTATAAGGTTACTCAGATTCATCCTGTCCCGAAGACGAGTGATAGTTCCAAATCCTCTGGGTATTGGCCAAATGCTATATTCAGTTATATTTGAATTGTATAGATAGATTGGTAGATAGATAGATAGATAGACAGACAGATATAGATATAGGTATATAAAACCTCAACGTGAAGATTTTGAGGTACCTTTTCTGTCATAAACTTCTTTTTGATCGCCAGAATGGATTCGGTCATGGATGCTCCAATGGTCATCTTCTTGCAGTTCCCTCATATTTTTGTCCATTGTGTTTCTTGAACTTGGTGATACCTTAGCTATTCAGCTAGACAACTCAGTGGCCTTTAACAGAGTCTGATATAACTCTTTTTTGTCAAACTGTCCTACAAGGGTTTCTTTCCCTCTTTTTGTACCTTCACTTCGGCTTTCTTTTAAACAAAAAAAAAAGAGGGAGTATAGTAAAGAACAGAAAAATGATACTCAAACTGAAGAACAAAACATCCGATGACTGCCTAGAGGAGTTAAAGCTGTTTAACTTGTCAAAAGCAAACTACGCGGGATGTGATTCACGAGCATAAAATTCTTGAAGAACATGACAGTATGGGACATTACAAGAAAAGAGCCATGAAAAGAGTATTTTGAAAGATTGATGAAGGAGAATGGTGAGAGGACAGCAGTGGCGCCGGAAAATGTGACACTGACATAAGCGAAGAATGCTGTGAAAAAAAAATTAAAACCAAAAGGCATCACTTGTTGATGAGGTATAATCAGAGATGATTAAATGTTGTGATGAAAGCTGAATGAAGCTTTTGTCTGAGATATGTAAGAAAGCTTGGATGAATAAAACTGTGCCGGTCAAGTGGAAAAAGGCCGTGATTGTATTTCTGCACAAATATAAAGCAGAGTGAAATGCGTGTAAAAATCATTGTGACCTTAGCCTCTTGAGTGTTCTTAGAAACGTATGGGAAAAAAAATCGGGATATGTCAGAATGAGTGGTGATTGACGAATAAGGTTTTTAAAGAAGTGATAAAGTGGTTCAGATCAGGTATTAAGAATGTGGCAGACATTGTGGAAAGCTTATGGAAAGAACTGTGAGGTATGCATGTCGTCTATGGCTCTGCTGGATGCTTTCAACAAATAAAGAGGTGTTATGGAAGGGCTTGCATATATATGATATGTAGGGAAAGCTGCTGAATGCTTATAAGAGTACTTATGATGATAGTGAAAGTTACATATGAGTTGGTGGGTGTCCAAGTAAGTGCTTAACATCAGCGTTCAAGTGAAATAAATATGTGGGATACTCCTATTTTTGTTCAACATTTATATGGACTGATTTATGAAAGCTCAAAACTCGGATCGTGGAGAGAGATGGAGATGAAAATAATGAATGGTAAAGGGCGGAGCATTTAAAATATGATGGCTGCAGATGATGTGTTGTTACCTTTCAGTGAACAGGAACTTTGCTGACTGGTACATAGATTTGTCGATGTCCGCAAGGGCCGTGTCTTGAAGGCTAATACACTGCAGATAAGAGTGAAGTAATGGTTGTTGCGAGATAAAGTGTTTCCCTTTAAATAGCTCTGGTGAATAGCAAGAGACGTGAATTGGTGAGATAGAGTAAGTACGTGGGTGTAGTGACAGAAGGAAGAGGTAAATATGCAAATAAAGTGGAATGTAGAGTGGCGCAGGGAAGGAAAGTGGGTGGTGCCTTGATAAGAAACAGATATTGGAGCTGGGCAACTGCTAATGTATAGCATAAAAGTGTTCGTATCCACATTAGAATACTGGTGTGAGACGCTGCTGTGGCACGAATGTGAGAAAGCAGAGTTAGTGCAGTGGGAATGGCGTAATTGAGAATCGTGTGTGGATCACGTACAGTGGAAAGGACAAAAAGTACTTCTATTCACGAAAGGTGTGGAGTAAGAAATCCGTGGATAGCACCTTTGAAGAAAGCATGTTTAAATAGCATGGTCATATGGAGACAATAGGTATAAATAGCGTGGTGAAAATTGTATAATTATGTGAGTGAGTGTAAAGGATGCAGGGGACGGTTCAGGCCAAGGCTGTGAAGAGATATGGTAAATAAGTGTGCGAGAAAGAGAGGTATGGAGGATGACGGAGTTAAGGAACTGACAAAGGATTGAGCTGATTGAATGAATTTTGCATAGACAAGTACATGACTAGAATGTGGATCCCATTTTTTTTTTTTTTTTTGTTACATGACAATCGCTGTCTGATAGGTGATTATTAAAGTACGTGTGGAAATGTGAACCTTTGGAGTGGAGCTAGGATTCCGTGGACCCTGAATCGTCAATGAATGAGTGTGTGGCCCAGCCCATTGGGTATGCTTTCTATTAGTTCTCCTTTACCTTACCTCACACCAACTGCATTTGGAAAAAAAAGAAAAAGATTACAATCTAGTAACTGGTAAGCAATTCACAATACACCGGTTGAATTATATTAGCTGTAACAGTTATAAAATTATTGGCCTGTGTTCCCAGTCACACGAAAAAAAACAGCCTTCGGTGCAGTTGGCAACACATGGAACATAGTCTGTTTCGAGGAATGGGGTAAATGGTAATAAAATAATAGCTTTTGTAAGTAGCCTGCATAACTATCTACTGTAGCTTCGCATTCCCAGTTACACACGTTCATCATTGAATTACTGAATTTGCTTTCATTACTCTCATGAATAGTGCCGCTACAGTGCAAGATTGTTAAAAAATGTTAATTTTCGATAAAAGTTAATATAGTGCAGAGTATGGTTCCTTTCTTTTCTTTTCAATCATCTCTCTCTCTCTCTCTCTCTCTCTCTCTCTCTCTCTCTCTCTCTCTCAAATAGTTTTGTGAATTTTCATGGCAAGTGTTCTTTTGTGAATGATGATTCATCTCACAATTCATACTGGCTTTCACTTACTCGTATTTCAGAAAATTTCCTCTTTTCCAGAAAATTTTACTGGATTGGGACAAACAATGCTACATTTTAACCCTTGTGAGGTGTTCGGGTTTGTGGGACCCGTTTCTAATGTTTACCAAAGGAAAAATGATGCAATTTATTATCATTTCAACTTCAGACTCCTTGGCCTTGGCTCATTTTCAGTGAAGAACATATAAAATAACACATTTTCAATGACTTCACACCGTACACCCCTCCTACACGTTTATATTACACATGATGTTCGGGTCCACTGGACCCGAGGGTAATAAAAGTGTAGAGATGCTGTGTCCCTTCACTCTGTCCTCCTCCTACATGGCCTGCTGCTGTTAGTGTGTGTGTGTGTGTGTGTGTGTGTGTGTGTGTGTGTGTGTGTGTGTGTGTGTGTGTGTGTGTGTGTGTGTGTGTGTGTGTGTGTGTGTGTGTGTGAGTTTTTTCTCTGCTCCTACTATTCACACGCACAATTACAACATTGTTACATTTCAAGCACAGAAACCTGTCTGCTCCCACATTCCCGCACATTTTACCCTCTGTCTTGCTGGAACCATTCTGTATTTTCGTACACTCTCTCCCACCTGCAGATTGGGGGTGGAACACAACAAATAAATAGCTTAGCCTGTGTGGCTCTGCATTGCAGTCGATCAAGATAGCGAAAAGGGTCTCTGTGCAGAGGGCGTTAGAGATGATTTTCGAAGAGATAGAAGCTTGGGAAGATAAAGAATGGGAAGATATTTTCAGAATATGAAGATCGCATTTCTGTCAATTCAGAGTCTGACAGTGAGTTTGAAGAAGAGGATGAAACTGACCTTGAGCCAGCTCCAAAATGAGCCCGTCAGCAACCAGCTTCAGGCCCCCCGCAACAGTCAGCCACAGGACCAGCTCGTCAGCAGCCAGCCACAGGACCAGCTCGTCAGCAGCCAGCCACTGGACCAGCTTGTCAGCAGCCAGCCACAGGACCAGTTCGTCAGCAGCCAGCCAGAGGATCAACCCATCAGCAGCCCACTGCAGGACCAGCCAGAGGACCAGCCAGTCAGCAGACAGCCCACCAGCAGCCAGCAAGTGGAGAAATATGGATGTCAAAAAATGATGAAATTGAATGGTATCCTTGCACAAAGAAAGAGCCACCCCGCAGGTCTGCCAATGTGATAAAGATGCATCCAGGGCCAACACGGATGGCAGTTGCTCACGTGCAGGATAGCGAGTCTTCTTTTGAACTTTTCATCCCGGATGACATCCGAAAATAATTCTGGATTGCACTAAAATAGAGGGAAGGTGTGTTTTTGGAGAGGGGTGGAAGGAGATGGACCAAACCCATTTACGAGCATACTTTCGGGTTCTTATCCTTGCTGGAGTTTTCAGATCTAAAGGGGAATCCACAGAATCCTTGTGGGTTGCAGAAACTGGCAGAGAACTTTTCCGTGCCACAATGTCTCTGGAAAATTTTCACATTATTTCCAGGATTATCTACTTTGATAACCGCGAGATGACAGACTAGTTCGGTGGCAGACAAGCCAGCTGCCATCAAGACAGTGTGGGACAAGTGAGTGCACTGCCTCCCCGTTTTACTACCCTGCCCTAATGTCACTTGATGAGCAGCTGGTGCCATTTAGGGGCCGCTGCCCCTTCAGGCAGTACATACCATCAAAACCTGCAATATACGGAATAAAGATCTGGGCTGCCTGTGATGCTGCATCAACATATGCATGAAACTTGCAAATGTATACAAGGAGGCCAGATGGAGGAGCCCCTGAGAAGAACCAAGGGATGAAAGTTGTCCTGGACATGACACAAGGACTCAGTGGACACAACATCACATGCAATAACTTTTACCTCACACAAGCTGGGACAGGAGCTCCTAAGCATATTATTATTAACCATATATGCTGTCTTTATTGTCTGCATTTGAGATAAAGTAAAAACATCTGGTATTTTTACAGAAATTGTTATGGCTGTATTGATTGAAAAACCCAATAATGCGGTGGGTCCACCAGACCCGCAAACATTGGCTGCGTAACAAAAACGAACACCACACAAGGGTTAATGAAGATAAACTGAAGTAATAAATAGGCCTATGCAAAGTTCGATGACGAATTCATGATGCTGCTTTTGCTAAAAAAAAAAAAAATAATAATAATATCAGTTATGAGCTTTTCTTGGCAACACTGTTGACTTACCAGATACTTTCTTTTATTTTCTATAACATTTTCTGAAATACTTTCCTTGTGTGTTCATACAGAGTGTGCGAATGTCAAGTGACTGAAAACAGGAGACTTTATACATGGCGCATAATTGATGCATCTGTGGAGTAGTACAGAAAATGAGAAATCCAGTCAAAGAGAAATTCTATCTATCTATCTATCTGTATTTCTATCTATTGCCAGACGCCTCAGTCCCGTAAAGGGTTGTTCAGTAGTCATGGTTTAATAATGTCAAAATAGAACTGCTCTCCACTGAGACAGCGATATAATTTTCCCAAGACTACAGGATTTAGAACAGAGCCACAGAAAGAATGTCTCTTCCAGGAGGAATGATGAAGGATGAGTTAGAAGACATACGTAAGCTAGCAACAATCAGATTATTTTGAAGGAATGGCTCTCTGTCTTCACCATTTTCGGGAACTGTGAGAATTCGACACTTCTTTGATATTGCCAAAATTACTTTCGAAATACGATTACTACCTTGGGAATCATATTCCACTTTGCTTAAAGACTTACAACAACCATCCACACCTTGGAATGAAAGAAAATAATGTCCAATGAGTCATCATAACATTTTTCTACCATGATTGGAAAGAGGTTCGTGTTAATTCATTTTATTTTCTATTTATTATTTACGTACACAGAGTATACTAAAATACATTGGCCAAAATGGGCATTACCTGTCATAACATTAGTAAACTCTAAACTGACATGCCAATACGATACGTTTTTCATGATGTATGCACGGTAGTGAAGCTTGCACATTTTCTGCACGACAGTTATACACCAACAAAATCTGCTGAAGAATGTTGAGACGGTAGAAAATATTGCTGCTATCTGTTGCTTTTTGCTTTTCCTTTGAACTCCTTTGTGTACTTTGTAACCTTCCTCCTCCCACTGACTTTCTAACACCTCTTGACTGCAGGTTGCATCTCTTCTCTATCGTGCGCATCACCAGACTAGATTCCCTTTCTGTTCAAATTGTTAATCCAAGAAGTCTCTGGTACTCTTTCCCGGGCATCTTTCGCAAAATGCTAGTGAGCTCTGGAACTGTCCTTCACATTCTATGTTGCCTACTAACTATGGCGCTCCATTAAGTGCAATATGTCTGGACATCTGGAAATGAAAAGCATCCTAAATCTGGATTCGTCGTTGTTCATCTTTCTTTAGAGAACTGGAGAGAATTTGCAGGGTTGCACGCTTTGATTTTTTTTATATTTTGCATAAAGTATGGGGAGAGAAATATGCAGAAAACAGGAGATGATTTATATAACAGACAAACCATCAGGAAGTTAATCTGTATATAAGTAAGTGAAAGAGTCTCTCGGATTTCCTTTTCCGAAGCTGGTGTTATAGGGGAAAGGATGACAGACAGACAAGCAGGAAGAAAAGTGGAAAGAAAGTAAGAGGATAAATAAATATATATAACGGAAATTTAAATAAGGGCATAAGAATATAAACACGTAAAAGAAAAAGATATAAAACAAGTCGACATGCGGTTAAGCAAATCTGGTATGCAGCTAGACAGTTAAATAACTCCAACCATGTCTGGCACCAGCATATGCAGTGATGTCAACACCTGTAGCATTTATGAAGGCCCTTAGCACTGGATACACCTTTTTTTTTTGTAATGCCTTTATATTAGTTCTCAAGGTAACAACTAGAGGTTCATCCCTGTGCAGAGGATTTACGTCAACACTACAGGCGTTGACTGACATCGCTGATGGTGCCAAACTTGGTGAAACGGAGTATAGGTAGGCAAGTAGATAGGTAGATATATAGTTTAACAGAAAGGTGCACCAGAAATTGAATATGGAGGTTGGTAGGTAGATAGGTAGATATACAGACATATTTTGGTTGGCTGAATTACCGACTGATCGACTGACTGATTGTTTGACTGAGACTGAGGCGAAGATAGACAAACAAGATAATCAGAGAGACAAACAGCTAGCTAGGCCAGTAAGTATAGAGATCGGTTACAGTGGACAGCATCCCCAGTAAGGGTCGTTCCAAAGAATGTGTTGTGGGTTAGGCTATAGGCAGACGGATGAACAGAAAAGGCCGGATCCATCAGTCTGGTTACACACGGGGGGAGGGGGCTTGACACCTAGTGGAATTACCATAACTTTGAATTCATGGTGATTAGTTACCACATTCCCCAAAATTCACTGCCAAAGTCGCTTTTTCCACTGTAATGATTCTATGAAAACGTTTACTTAAGATATTTAATGCACAGATTTTGGTAGAGATGTATTGTATTGTATTGTATTATGGGTAATTCTTGGTCTGCCAAAAATAAGGCGGGCGTACGCTCCAACCCCCACCACTAAATCCGTGCCCGATGAAGAAATATAGTTAAATCGTTAGGTTAAAAAAAAAAAAAAAAATGCCAAACCCAACCAATATATCCAGTAGGTAAGTAGGTGGGGTTACAAAGACTGTTAAAGAGTAAAGCAGGTAAAATACATGAAGACAGATATGCACATAGATAAATATTTGACAGGTAGCCAGACAGGCGAGTACGTGGACTGTTAGATAGATTAATGGAAAATCAGTGAGATGAAAGACAATTAAGTGCATGGACAGGTAGATAAGTAGACGAACAGAGACAGACAAACAGATAAACGGATAGACAAATAGATAAATATAGATAAATTAAGACATAGAAAGATAATTGAACCGATTGAAATACAGATGGACAGACAAGAAGCCAGAAAGAAACATAAAGAGACTAGAAAAAGAAAGAGAAAGAGGATAATTATAACCTCCAGATTAACTCTAATTGGCTGTTATTGTGAAGACAGATAGACAGAAAAATAGATAAGAAAGATAGGTAGATCAACTGATAAATAGATGTACAGTCATAAGAAAAACTCTCATTACCCCCAGAAATGTTCGATGCCAAACGAACGCGTTAGCTGGGCTAATAATGAGCAGGTTCTTGCTGTTCGCCCCTCCCCTATCTAGTGTTGCCATATCACAATCCCATTACAAGAGTTGGAATAATGAGCAAGAATGAGCCATATGGCAGGGAAATAAATAGGACGTGTTTGCCTTACCCTGAGCACCCCAGCGGGGATTAATAATGAAGCTCGGCACGTTTATTATTTTCCTGTTATTCAACACCTATTATCTATAGAATACAACAAATAACTTATTTTTAAGGGTATTAAATCTATAGGCATCAACTTTTTTTTTTCTTAATGATAGTCTAGCAGGTGTGCACGAGTTCATTTGTTTGCTTTAGATGAGTGGTTAAATGCCTCAGATGGATGCTTCAGACGTCTAGATGCAGGTGTTGGGTATACAAAATATTAAACCAAT
>NC_136957.1:24226519-24293246 GCF_032717465.1 Coenobita brevimanus | reverse complement strand
AGAGAGATGCAGGTGGGCAAGAGGAAAGACTCCCGGGCAAGTGTTTTGATGGGAAAAAATGAGAATTAGTTTGGAAAATGGTAAAAAAAAAGTAAAAACCACACAGAGAAAGGAAAAGGAAAGATCAATCAGTAAGTATATATGGTAAGAAAAGACAAAGAAAAAAAAAGAAAAATGAGGGTTAAATAGCTAGATAGACTGACAGATTTCAACAGATTTACTATTGGCTGAGTGACTAACTCATTGACTTCGATATTTAGGCAGTTAATAGATACAGATACATAGAAAGAGATAGACAAATAGAAGGAATGATAGATATGTACTTAGAGTGGCAGATACTTAGGTGGAGAATAGATACATTTAGATTCGTAGATGAGATCCAGGGACACTATGAGACATAAAGGAAGAGTAATTGGCAAAAGTAATCGTCAGAGAAAAATGCAGAAAAAGAAATTAAAATGGAAGGCATTAGGTTAGCATCCCAAAGGCTCATTGTTTAAGGGTTCAGATATTCACTTCTTTCATAATTAATAACATTACCGTATTAACAGGTCCCTCCGCTTTCCTAATTCACAACCACTCCCTTATCTCATATCTGCTAACTCTCTCTGTGTCTCTGTCTGTCTGTCTGTCTCTCTCTCTCTCTCTCTCTCTCTCTCTCTCTCTTATACTCCATCGCGCAATATGGTAAAGGAAATCAATTTAACTTAACCACAGTTCAGTCTACGGTAAATGCCACCCACATTTCAGCATCAGATGCTAAGGTGGAGGGAGGGCAGGAACACAGGCGGTGGAGATCAGATGGAGGGTTATGATGCCACCGTCTCTTACACTAGAATTATATTACACTTACATTACAATTATACCGAGTTGTTGGGTCTTGTGGCTTGAAGGTGGCTGGTCGGAACTTGTGATCATTTATCTGAGGCTGGGTAACCTTGAGCAAAAAGCTTTCGAAACAGAATATTTGTGCCAGTCGGTATTTGATTTTTTGCGATCACGTGTGTCATAGAGAGACAGACAGACAGATCCGTTCATATGGGTAGAGGAAAGCTAGACGCTAATTTTAACCTCTTCAGGACAAGTGTTATACATGGTAAACATTGAGAATTACTCGTAGGCTTGAAAAAGTAAAAAGATTAAAGAACCCTACAAAGGGAACGAAGGCAAAAAGCAGTAGGTAAATAGGCAAAGGGAAAAAGTAGATTGAAAGACAAATCAGACAGATATACAGATAGATACACAGACAGATTGACTGACAAATTTACTGACACATTTTTGTAGATTACAGATACATATATAAAGAGCGCCTGATGGATAAAGCCTGGACTGATATTTTTAGGTTGACAGACTGACAGTTATTTAGGTGGATAAGAGATAACCAGATATTTTCATAAATGACATCCAAAGACACTGGAATAAGTAAAAGAAGAGTAATAGGGAGATGTGATCAAGAAGTAAAGACTATACAGAGAAAAAAAAAGACTATAATGGAAGCGCATTATGCTTTAAGCGCCAATAAGGCTTTCATTGCTTCAAGGTTTTCCCACTTACTTCTTTTCTTATCATTCACTTTACAGTATTCTATCCCACATTCCATATTCTCAACCACTAGCTCTTTCGCAGATATCTACCTCTCTCTCTCTCTCTTTCTCTCCTTCTTCTCTCTCTCTCTCTCTCTCTCTCTCTCTCTCTCTCTCTCTCTCTCTACTCACACCCTGCATAAAGGAAGGCAATTTCAACTGAACCAAACTTTATCTTGTAAAGTCACCCACATTTCAGCATCAGTGGACAACCTGCTGGGAGGAGGGAACATCGCCTGTAAGAGATCAGACGGCAGGTTATGATGCCACCGACTCTTATACTAGATTTGTATTAGGGTTACAGTACAGTTATGCCGAGTTATGGGATCAGCTGCCTTGGAGATGGTTGGTCCAAAATGTGGTGGTGTTTGTCTGTGGCTGAATAATCTTGAGCCAACATTTTTTCTAGAACGAGGATATTTTTGTCGTTAATTGGTGTCTTCTACTATATATATATATATATATATATATATATATATATATATATATATGTGTGTGTGTGTGTGTGTGTGTGTGTGTGTGTGTGTGTGTTTGAGAGAGAGAGAAAAAAAAAAATGAAATGGAAATGAAAGGAAAAGCTAATAAAGAAAAAGAGTGAACATAAAATCAAATGTACGACCACCAGTACTTAGAGGTAAGTAAAGACTGGAAGGAGGAGGAAGGGGTAATAAGGGAGCACAACGAACTGGGAAGAATGGATGAAAAAAAAAAAAAGGAGTGAGTGTAAAGGGAGTGAATATGATTAACACAAAAAGAATGAGACAGACAAGACAAACAAACAGCCAGACAGACGGACAGTCAAAGATACAGACAGACACACACAGGGACGAACACAGAAGTAAACACACGAAGGTAGGGAATAAGGGGGAGAAGGTTAGAGAGTACAGGTGTGTTGTAAAGAAGCTTACTGAGAGAGAGAGAGAGAAAGAGAGAGAGAGATGAGGGAACTAAGACTGAGGGGAGAGATGTGATTTATTGGATATAATGAGAAGGGTGGGGAGAAGAAAAATTGAGGCAAGGAGAAAGGAAGTGAGAATAAAAGTTTGGGAACGGGGACAGTGTAATAATGGAGAAGATGGAGAAACATGATAGGGAGTATACGATATATATATATATATATATATATATATATATATATGCTCATCAACTACACAAGGGCCATTATGAATTAGGCATTTATTAAATCTCAATTATCCCCTATAATACGACACGCAACAATATAATCTGCATCCACTCTATTGCTGGGTGAAGAGGGACATAGGGGAAACACTCTTTGTTTTGAAGTCTGACCAGCCCAGGAATCGAAGTCGTGTCCTTTCAGTTGCAGGCTTGAATTGCTAACCATTTCACCACTTCTCCACAGAAATGTGGGTGTGGTCCTCAGATGTATACCCTCTACTCCACAGGTTAGAGCAAGAAACAGAGACTAAGAAGGGAGGTCCATCCCAACAGTGTGTGCTGTTCATAGATGTCGGTTATGATCAGAAATGAAGGAAATGGGTTGTATTCTAAGTGGTTTTGGAGATTTCATGACAGCTTTTCTTCAGCTAATTTATTTTGCATGTTTCATCTTTTTATCCACTAGTACTTCACTGCGGCAAACTATGCCAGTATTAGATTTTTGCAGACAATATAAAAGAGACCGTCATGGTGTAAAACAAACAATAAATCACTAAGGAAGATACACAACGAAGGCTCCTATGCAAACCTAATATCCTATGGTTGGGTAACGTCACCTACCGGCGGACAAAGGAAGAGATTCGCGGACCATCCCTAACATGAGAGTAAAGAGAATTGATCATCAATATTATGTTTTTAGTTGCATATTCCTTCATGGTTACGTTAGATGCATTAGGCTGCGTCTGGATGGCGCTTCTTTCCTTGTTATAGAAACTGGTGGTCGTATAGCTAAAGCCGCGGATTTTCCAAATGCAGAGATATATCATGCAAACCCAGTTTACCGGACATAAGGTAAGTGTTAATGAATACTAATTTAAACAACCCTGTTGAGACGAACATTTACCTCCAGGTCAGTTACTTCCTCACGTTACTGGAGGCCTCTGGAGACGTGGTAGGGTTACAATTTTATGATATCCAGCTGACACCATGGGCCTTATTCTCGTTGACTTAGAAGGTTCGCTGATATCTCCTTATTTATTTGTTGTTCGTATTACATCTTTGTATTTTCTTATATCACTTACATCGATTGAATGCTGCCACTGATTGCACAGATACCATTCAAAAGAGTACTGATCCGTAGTACGCAAAATCATTCTAGTAAAAAAAATCCAATAAAAAGCCTCTTAAGTCCTCAGGAAAATGTCCCCTTGGGTGTCATGATGTCAGGGTGCAGCCACGCTCCCTGGTGTGCGCGTCTGTAGATGCGGGCAAGGAGGTGGAACAGAAAGTGTTTGTGCATATGTTACGTGGGTGAGTAGGAAGTTAATTAAGTTACTCTGTGTAAGCACCACATCATCCTCAAACGTTGAATGGCCTCTGCTCATGAGATAATGTTGGATGTAGTTCAGCGAATATGGAGACATGTTGTAAGAACTGTAATGGATGGTTTTCCTGTCTGTCTATCTATAGCCAGACGTTTCAATCCCAGAGGGGATTTCCACGAAACACTCTCCTCCATATTGCACTCAGGTGATCCTCTCTCTATCCCAGACCACTCTCACCTATATCCCCACGTATTCTTTTCCTCCATTTCACATACGGTCTTCTGCGCCAATCTTCTTCCATCTCACAACCCTTCCTTAGAGACATATTTTCAACTTTTAAAAGGAGGTTCTTCGGCATCTCTTCAAGACCAGCTGATTTATGTATATCGTTCACTTATTTTTCCATACACAAAGATCAGATGAAGTTGTTTGATGCAAAGTTACCCGTTAAGACAGAGGTGTTAGAAAGACTCCAAAGCTGACAGCAGTATGACACCTAATCAGTCTAGCAATTTTCCCTCGTTGCGTATGGGTGGTTGTATGATGACAGTGGTGATGATGATGATGATTATGATGATGATGATGATGGTGATAATAATGATATTACTAACTAGAGGCCCCCCGAGGGGTGGATCACGCCAGATGTGAGCTGATACGTACCTTGCGCGGCTCAGAGGATGACATTTACCATGCCCTACTTTCACCAATTTCGAACTACTGGAGGATTCCCATCCATACTACAGACCAGTAAAATTTTGTGATGATATCTTGAGCTGTTGCGAAGTTCTCGTGGTAACAGACACACAGACCTAGACTTGCTTTCACCATTTCGAACTCGTAGATTTTCATCCCTGCTACACAGCTGTAAAATTTTGTGATATCTTGAACAGTTGCGAAGTTCTCGTGGTAACAGACACACAGACAGACAGGCAAACTGAAAACAATACTCGTCGGAGTAATAAAATTTTGTAACGATATCTTGTGCGGTTGCCATGTTATCGTGGTAACAGACATACCTTAACCAACTTTCACCAATTTCGAACTCGTGATCATTTTTTTCTCTATTACACACTTGCAAAATTTTTTGATGATATCTTGAGCGGTTGCGAAATTATCATGCTAACACACACACACACACACACACACACACACACACTGAAAACAATACCAGCTTTCCTATTATGGCTGGAAATAGTAGTAGTAATAGTAGTAGTAGTAGTAGTGGTGGTGGTGGTGGTGGTGGTGGTGGTGGTGGTAGTAGTAGTAGTAGTAGTAGTGGTAGTAGTAGTAGTAGTAGTAGTCGAAAAAATCCCCACCTTCAGCAGAGTTACTCATGTAATGGAGCTGTGGATGTGGATCTCGGATAAGATGAAACTTGTCTCTTGAATTCAACGACATATTTCTTAGTTTATTCTCGTTACAACCAGCCGGTTAGAGGACGCTTAGCAGAGCTTGCTGGTAGTTTAGAAGTAAAGGAAGGTTGTGTTATAACCTCCCCAGTAAGATATTACTATCTTTAACCATACAAAATCTTCAGGAGAGCGCAAGCATAGAGCAAGTAGAGGCCCCCCCAAAGGGGGACTCACACCATCGGGAAGACGATACACATTTAGCGCGGCTCGGAATACGACCTTGACCTTGACCTACTTTCACCAATTTCTAACTCGTGGGAGATTTTTATCCTTACTACACACCTGTAAAATTTTGTGATATCCTGAGTGGTTGCGAAGTTATCATGGTAACAGACACAGACTTTGACCTACTTTCACCAATTTCAAACTCTTAGGATACCTGTATTTTCATCCCTGCTACACACCTGTAAAATTTTTGATATCTTGGGTGGTTGATAAGTTATCGTGCTAACATACACACAGACCTTGAACTACTGTACTTTCACCAGTTTCGAACTCGTGATCGATTTTTTCCCTACTAAACACCTCTAAAATTTTGTGATGATATCTTCAGCGGTTGCGAAGTTGCCATTGTAAAAGACACACAGACCTTAACCTACGTTCACCAGTTTCGAACTCAGATTTTCATATCTACTACAAACCTTAAAAATTTTGTGATGATATTTTTAGCGGTTGCGAAGTTATCGTGCTAACAGAAACACGGACAC
The DNA here is from genome assembly GCF_032717465.1 of Coenobita brevimanus. Lineage (NCBI taxonomy): Eukaryota > Metazoa > Arthropoda > Malacostraca > Decapoda > Coenobitidae > Coenobita > Coenobita brevimanus. The sequence continues at coordinate 24,287,100 of NC_136957.1, read as the reverse complement.
ACTGGCAGATTGAAAACAATACCAGCTTCACTGTCGCAGCTGGTAATAAATACAGTACATAGTTAATTTAGGATGTGAGGGTGGCACGAATGTGATCCATGTATCGAACACTGTGACGGAAACACGGATAGCAAACGCCAGCTCATATACAATTTAGTCCGAAGACGTTTTTTATTCAGCTCTTGTTAATACAGAAATCTTTATCAGTTTACGATATACTCGTACGTTTCGAAGTGGAAGAGTTAAATCAATTCTTCATTAACTCTTTCACTGCAAGAGATCTCCCATAAAAATGGTAGCAGAGAGAGAGAGAGAGAGAGAGAGAGAGAGGGAAGGGGGGGGGGGAACGGATTCATTTGAGTTTCAACAACACCAACATGGAGCTTCTACATTCCAAATGCCCTATATCATAACTCCTTGAGAACATTCGGATGGGCAAGGTTGTCATCATATTATTTCCTGCAAAGCAGAGTTGTTTATCTCTTTGGTGCAGTGACACTAATAGTTTTTACCAGCCGCGATAGCGAAGCTGGTATTGTTTTCAGTTCGTGTGTGTGTGTGTGTGTGTGTGTGTGTGTGTGTGTGTTTGTGTGTGATAACTTCATAACTGCTCAAGATATGATCACAAAATTTTGCAGGTGTGTGGTAGAGGAAAAAAGATCTCCGAGTTCGAAAATGGTTAAAATAGGTCAAGGTCGGTGTGTCCCTTACAACGAAAATTTCGCAACCGCTCAAGGTATCATCACGAAATTTTATAGGTGTGCAACAGGGATGAAAATTTCCTTCTAGTTCGAACTTGGTGAAAGTAGGTCAAGGTCAAGGTCATATTCCAAGCCGCGCTAGATATGTATCTGCTCATGGCTAGTATAATTCCTCCCTTGGGGGGTCCTCTTGTTCATTCTTACCGTCACCAGACTATTTAATACCGAATGGAAAGCCTGCATAATAGTCAATGAAGTTGTACCTAAATCTTGAAGCTTGAAGGTTTATCCTAAGATACATCGATTCATCTGGACATAAACATAACTATTATGCCACATGACGAGGTGTGAATTAGTTCATGTGTATATCTGTACAGGCGACGTCCCTCTGGTCGGAGACAAATATATAATAGCGTCGATGTGCAGGATAAATTAAACTTCATGCTTAGGCGATCCACTGACTCTATCAGAGTATTGGTTCACACCTTTTGTTTGTATCAGATATCAGACAGTGCTCTACGAAACTATAGTTTTATTATACCGTACATGTGCTGAACCGTGTCTTTTATTCACAGCTGCTAACTCTGCAGCGGGCTTAATTGCGTGTGTGTAGTACACTTCCCTTGTGTGTGTGTGTGTGTGTGTCTGGGCGGGGGGGGGGGGGCACTGATCACATATAGTACAACTAAACACTGGAGGCAAAGGCGCTTCATTTCATCAGTTTTCCCACCCACACTGGTTTACTTAGCGTTCTCTTTTTTTCACCATAATATTGCATCTCTCTCTCTCTCTCTCTCTCTTCTATTCCTGTGGGAGGTCTTTTGAACTCCTTGCCTGCATCCTCCCTCCACTGCGGTGGGCAGCAGCACCCATCCACCTCCATATTCTCGACCCATAGTTGTCCACCTCCCTACCGCAAGATATGACAAATTCTCTCAGACTTTCACACACAGTGCCAACACATTGTCTCCCTGGAATTACTGGTATCCTTTTTCATTTGTTTTTCCGGTTAATTGTTTCATCTAATCTTTTAAATGCAATATGTCCAAGCATCTCGGAGTAAAATGAGCTCTATTTTTCTCTTCTCTCCCTTTCCCATCTTCACTTTCCCACGTCTCTCCTTCAATCATCGTCTCTCGTTCCCCTCATTCGGCCATTACATATTCCCTTTCCTCTGTTTTTCATCTTCCTTGACATGTTTCTTCGTCTCGTCATCATTAACACTCTCCCCTCCTTCATCATCCTTTCCAGCTTCCCTTCACTCATCCGTGCTTCCAGCAAAAGGAATATTAGAGTGCATTTTCGTGGAGAGTAAAGGGAAGGAAAAAGGAGTGAGGGGAAGGAGAAGTGGAGGGATGGGAGTGAGAGAGGAAGGCAAGGGGAGGGATGGGTAAGGGGAGAGGCAAGAGAATGGACGGGAGGGAAGGGGAGAAAGGGGGGAAGGATGGAGGTGAGCGGAAGAAGGAAGAGGATTATAGAGCAGGAGGGGATAAAATTTGATACTGTTCTGTAACGAAGCTTTCTGTTTATCGAGGATAAGTAGCTTGATGTGTTAGTAGGTATGGAGGTAAGTAGGAAGGTAGATAGTATGTAGGTGTGGAGTTGAAAATTACCTAGATGTGTATGTGTGTATAGATATATTTATGTTTATAGGTAGGTTGGCAGGTAAGTGGAAGGGTAGGTAGAGGAAGGTATATAATTGCTAGGTGAGAAGGTAGATAGGTAAGTAGCGAGGGAGAGAGGTGAATGTATAGATGGGTGGGTAGGTAGGCACGTAGAAAAGTAGGCATGTGAGTAGAAAGGAGAGGTGTATATATATATATATATATATATATATATATATATATATATATATGTAAGACAGAGTATAAGAGCATAGTGGAAGAAAGACTGGGAAGGTATGAGCTAGAGCAGATGGAAGGGGTGGAAGACGTATGTAAGATATTCACGGAAGAGATAGGCGCAGCGTGTGAGGCGGTTTGTGGAGTGAGGAGGAGATGCAAGGGTGTGCAAGGGACAGGATGGTGGAATGATGAGGTGAAACGAGCTGTGGAACAAAAGAAGAAGGCATATAGTGAATGGTTAGCGAGTAGAGATAGGGGAGAAGATGAGAGAGAGAAGAGAGAGGTATATGTGAGCAGGAGAAGGGAGGTTAAGAGACTGGTGAATGAGAGTAAAAAGAAAATGGATGAGGAGTTTGGGAGGAATCTGAGTGTGAAATGGAGGGAGAGTAAGAAATTGTTTTGGAAGGAGGTAAAGAAAGTAAGGAAGTGTGAAAGGGGAAATAGTAGGGGTGTGAAAGATAGGAATAATAGATTGTTGGTGGAGAAGAGAGAGAAACTGAGGCGATGGAAGGAGCACTTTGAGGATTTGTTGAATGTGGAGAGTGAGAGCAGTGCGAGTATAAGCGGTTGGGGAATGGCTGGGAGAAGAAGAGATGAGAGGAGGGAGGAAGAGATCAGTAGGGCAGAAGTAGTGGAAGCGATGAAGAATATTAAGTTGGGAAAGGCCCCAGGAATTGATGGAGTGTGTGGTGAAATGCTTAAGTATGGGGGTGAGATTGTTGTGGAGTGGATATGGAAGTTGTGTAGATTGGCTTGGGAAGAGGGAAGGGTTCCAGAGGACTGGAAATCAGGTATAATTGTTCCTTTATACAAAGGAAAAGGAGAGAGAGAAGTATGTGGTAACCATAGGGGTATTTGCCTACTTAGTGTGACTGGTAAAATATATGGTAGAATACTCATTGATAGGGTTAGGTATATGACAGAGGAGCTAGTTGGAAAAGAACAAGGGGGATTTAGGAAGGGAAAAGGGTGTGTAGATCAGATATTTGTTTTAAGATGTTTAGTGGAGAAGTATCTAGAGAAGGGAAGGAAAGTGTATGCTGCCTTCATGGACTTGGAGAAAGCTTATGATAGAATAGATAGGCAAGGTATGTGGAAGGTATTAAGAATATATGGAGTGGAGGGGAAATTGTTGAGTGCTGTGAAGAGTATGTACGAGGGAGCTAGGGTTACGGTGCGAGTAGATGGTGAGCTGAGTGAGTTCTTTGATCTCAGTGTGGGACTGAAACAGGGTTGTGTGATGTCTCCATGGCTGTTTAATATATACATGGATGGGGTTGTAAAGGAGGTGCAGGGTAGGGCAGTGAATGTGGGGGTGGCTCTAATGAATGAGGGTGAGATTTGGAAGCTTCCGGTGTTGCTGTTTGCTGATGATACAGTATTGTTGAGTGAAGATGAATGGGAGTTGCAAGGTTTGGTGAATGAATTTGGGACAGTGTGTAAGAAGAGGAATCTGAAAGTAAAGTTATGGTGTTTGAGAGGAATGAAGTCACAGAGTGTGCAGTGAGGTTGGATGGTGAGGATATGGAGAATGTGAGTGTATTCAAGTACTTGGGTAGTGTGATGAGTAAGGATGGAACTTTGGGGGATGAAGTGTGTGAAAGGGTACAGCAGGGAAGGAAGATTGTTGTACACTGAAAGCAGTGATGAGGAATAGGGAGGTGAGTTTGGAAGTTAAGAAGTCACTGCATGATAGTATTGTGATCCCTACCCTGACGTATGGAAGCGAGGCATGGACCTTGCAAGAGGGGAACAAGTCAAGAGTGAGAGCAGTGGAAATGAGTTACTTGAGAGGAGCATGGGGAGTGACGTGGAGGGACAGGTTGACGAATGAAGAAGTGAAGGAACGCTGTGGGGTGGATGTGGATGTGGTTGAGAAGATTAGGAGAAATACACTGAGGTGGTTTGGACATGTTAAGAGAATGGAGAATGTAAGACTGACTAAGAGGGTGTATGTAGGTGAGGTGGAGGGAGGGAGGGGGAGAGGCAGACCGAGGATGAGGTGGAGGGATGGAGTTGAGAGGTATATGAGGGAGGGGGGGGGTGAGTTGGGGGGAGGGTAGTCAAATGGTGGGTGACAGAGCGACTTGGAGGCGTTTTGTCTGCGGCTACCCTTTGCGGTATTAGGGCGTCGGGCTATAGATAGATAGATAGAATTACGGTAGCATTCGGCTCCCGAAAGCTTGTCTTTCATTAATGTATGTGTGTTTGTATGTATGTATGTAGGTATGTATGTATGCATGCCTGTATGTATATATGCATATATGTATGTATGCATGTATTAGGAGGGTAGGCGGGTGTGTGCATAGATATGTATGTAGGAAGCCTGATTGGTGATGGACGTGAGATAGGTACATAGGCTGTTAGGTAAGTAGGTATAATACGCTGGATGAGTTAGGCAGGTATTTAAGTAAACAGATAGGCATGTACGTTGGTAGGTATTTTGAATGGCCTATTCTTTGCCAGGAAGAAAAGTACATATGTGGCTTGCTTGGTAGGCTGTTAGGTTGTCAGACTGGGTGATTGAACAGGGAGTGGGTGATTATATGGGAAGTAGAAGACTGAATGGGAAGTATGTGATTGGGTGGGAAGTATGTGATTGAATGGGAAGTATATGATTGAATGGGAAGTATATGATTGAATGGGAAGTATGTGATTGGGTGGGAAGTATGTGATTGGATGGGAAGTATGTGATTGAATGGGAAGTATGTGATTGAATGGGAAGTATGTGATTGAATGGGAAGTATGTGATTGGATGGGAAGTATGTGATTGAATGGGAAGTAGATGATTGAATGGGAAGTAGATGATCGGATGGGAAGTAGATGATCGGATGGGAAGTAGATGATCGGATGGGAAGTAGATGATTGAATGGGAAGTAGATGATCGGATGGGAAGTAGACTTAATGGGAAGTAGATGATCGGATAGGAAGTAGACTGAATGGGAAGTAGATGATCGGATGGGAAGTAGACTGAATGGGAAGTAGATGATCGGATAGGAGGTATGTGACTGGATGGGAGGTATGTGACTGGATGGGAAGCAGGTGACTGTATGGAGTGTAGGTGACTGAACTGAATGTAGGTGAATATGTAGGACGTAGGTAAGTGGGTAACTAGGTTGGCTAATAGGTGGGTAGGTAGACAGGAAGGCAAGTGATTGGGTAGGAAGGCAAGTAAATAGATGGACAGACAGGTATATTGGTAGGTACTCTGGCTGGCTGATCGGTAGGCCGGAAGAGGTGTAGTGCTTAAGTGGGTTGATTGTAAGACTGGTAGATTTAAAAAGAGGTAGGTATGATGGGTAACGTGGTAAGTAGGTCGGTTAGTAGATTAATAGGTAGGTATTAAATTGATTGAATGGGAAGTAGATGATCGGATGGGAAGTAGATGATCGGATGGGAAGTAGATGATTGATCTTGCTGGTGAATCTCTTGAGTGTGTGGAAGAGTTTTGTTATTTGGGAAACATGTTGTGTGCTGGAGGTAGGGCTGGAGCTAGTTCTGTGGCTAGGATGAGAAGTGGTTGGAAGAAGTTCAGGGAGCTCTTGCCTCTCATGACATTGAGAGGACTCTCCCTACGTGCTAAGAGGTCTTTGTGTGCAGCATGTGTTAGGAGTGTCATGCTGTATGGTAGTGAGACCCTGAGCAGTAAAGGAGGAGGATATTCGCAGGCTTAGACGTACAGAAATGACAATGATTATGTGGATGTGTAGTGCGTCCCTGTGTGCAAGGTCTGGGGGGCCTGGGTTTACGATGTAAGAATTGAGAGGTAGGATGGGACTGGAATGTATTGGTGTTGTGATGAGCAGAGGTAAATTGAGATGGTTTGGGCATGTGGAGAGGATGGGGGATGATAATTGGGTGAGGATGGTGAGAAATGTTAATATTGGGGTTGGGATTATGAGGGGTAGACCGAGAAAGACATGGGACAAGGTCATTAAGTGTGACCTCAGGGTTAAGGGACTGAACAGGGAGGCTGCAATAGATCGTGCAGCGTGGAGAGCCGCCATTAGGTGACCAAGGCTGACTCATGCAAGCATGTTGGAGCCTTTAAAAATGAAACCATTATTATTATTACTCTTATTATTACTGTTATTATTATTTATGATTATTATTACTACTATGGTGAGTCTATCTATCTATCTGTTGCCAGACGCCTCGGTCCCGTTTGGGGTGGCCGCGAGCAGGTCGCCTCCAGGTCGCCCTGTCCCCCGCCATTTCACTGCCCTGCTCCCAACTCGCGCCCCCCTCTCTCATGTGCCTCTCCGCCCCGTCCCTCCATCTCATCCTCGGCCTCCCCCTCCCTCTTCCCCCCTATAGCCTATACACTGTATATACACTGTATATGGCTAGTGAGGGAGTGATCGCCCTCTACCTACACAGATCAAAAGCCCTCGGGAGCAGGGGGGTGGTTGCTTTCTCAGGCAGAGGAACTCCTTGAGAGTGAAATGGCTGGGAAGCATGCCGGCACGTGACTGGCTACAGCATAGCTGGGTCTTTTGGGTGTGGGCAATCAGGCAAGTTAGCTGCCTACTGCGACTGCAACACAATGGCGAGGTGTTCAGGAAGTTAGCCAAAGAATCCTTGATGGACTCTGAAAGAACAATAATGGCCCCTAGTCCCGTGCAGCCCTTAAATGGGCAGGGGGTGCTAAGAATCTCACGGTTGCCTCAATTACAATCTAATTCCTTTGTCAATGCAAAAAATACAATTAAAATTGGTAACTGGAATGTGAGAATGCTAAATCATGACGGTAAAATCGATGAGTTAGGGAAGGTTTTTCAAAATTATGGACTTGATATTTGTGCTCTGACAGAAACTAGATTAACTGGAGTCGATAAGTTGGATTTGGAGGATGGTATACGTTTACTGATATCTGGCCGACAGGACGGAATGCATTATCAGGGAATAGGATTGTTGCTGGGTTGTAAGGCAAATAAGGCTTTATGTGAGTGGGATCCTATAGATGAGCGATTGTTATACGCACGGTTTAAATCAAATCATGGCAACATCAGTCTGTTTGTGTGTTATGCACCTACTAATGATGCACTCGATGAAAGGAAAGACACATTTTATGAAAAGTTGCAAGAAGGAGTAGGAAGGGTACCTAGACATGATGTTTTGATCTGCGTTGGAGACTTTAATGCAGTAATGGGCTGTTCAAATGAGGGATTTGAGGCATGTATGGGTAAGATGGGAGTTGGTAGTAGGATGAGTGAAAACGGAGTGAGGTTTGGAAGCTTCTGTCTAGCAAATGACCTAGTCATCGGGGGCACACTCTTTCAGCATTGCAATATACACAAGACTACTTGGGTGTCGCCGTGTGGAAAATATAAAAATCAGATTGATCACATTGCTATCAGTAGGAGGCATAGAAGTTCTCTGCTAGATGTTCATGTTAAACGGGGAGCGGATATTGGTAGTGACCATCAACTCAGCATTGCAAAAATAAGGTTTAAACTTAAAAATCAGAAGAAGGAAAAATCTGGTGTTGGTAGATACGATATTGTTAAGCTTAGAAGGGAAGGAGAAGAAAAGGAGGAATTCAGATTAGAATGCAGAAATAGGTTTTTGGTGTTGGAAACGTTGGAAGAGGGGGAGAGAAGTGTAGATGAGATGTGGGAGGATGTGAACAAAGTTTTGCATGAGACTGCTGAATGTACGATTGGAAGGAGACATAGATTCTGGAGAAAGAAATGGATATCAGAGGAAACGTGGGATATGATAAAAAAGAGAGGTGAGGCTAAATTGAGGAGTGAGATGCAATGCGTTGATGAACGAGAGATTGAATTAGCAAGAGCTGCGTACTGGAGTTTGAATTCAGTAGTAAGGTTAGCTAGGAGAGATAAAAGAAGATGTGTGGATGAAAAGGTTGCAGAGACTGAAATCTTAATAAACAAAAATGATGGACAGAGACAAAGAATAGCATATGAATCGATTAGAGAACTTAGTGGTAATGCAGGTAAACGCAAGGAAATACCAGTTAGAGACATGGAAGGAAATTTATTGACCAAAGATGGAGATATTAAAAATAGATGGAAAGAGCATTTTGAGACAGTTCTTAATAGACCAATACCACCAGAAGAGGATATACCGTCTGCTCAGGAAGATTTAAATATAGAAACAGGAGAGTTGAGGCTTGCAGAAGTGGAGAAAGCAGTAAAACAGTTAAAGAATAATAAGGCACCAGGGGAGGATGGTTTATTTCCGGAAATGTTTAAAGTGGAGGGGGATAGATTAATAATGATCTTGACCAAGCTATTCAATAAGATATGGGTGACGGGGTTACTACCATCAGTTTGGAAGAATGGTGTAATTGTTAAAGTTCCGAAGAAGGGAGACCTGAGTGAATGTGGTAATTGGAGGGGAATCTCTTTGTCCCCAATAGCTTTGAAAGTTTTCAGTAAAGTGTTGTTAAATAGGTTGGAGCCGGTGGTTGAGGGTATTCTGAGGGATGAACAGGCTGGTTTTAGAAAGGGACGTGGTTGCAATGATCAGATCTTTATAGTTAGGCATTTGATGCAGCAAGTTAATGAAATGAGAGTACCGTTAAGTCTTTGTTTTGTTGATTTTGAAAAGGCTTTTGATAGTGTTTCGAGAGAGACTATGGGGAAGATCATGAGACATTATGGAATACCAGAGGAGTTTGTGAGGGTCATTATGAACATGCATGAGGACACATTTTGTAAAGTGATGGTTGATGGTTGTCTGAGTGATTCGTTTGAAGTCAAGTCCGGAGTAATTCAAGGTGGTGTTCTATCGCCTTTACTATTTATATTGGTCATTGATTACATTATGAAACGCGTTGGAACAGAATCCGGTGCAGGTATACTTTGGGGAGAGAACAGGAAACTTTTGGATTTAGATTATGCAGATGATATAGTTTTGATTTGTGATGGGCCAGAAGAGATGCAGAGTGTTGGACTGTTTGGTGAGTGAAGGTCGCAAGGTGGGTTTGGTTATTAATTGTGGAAAAACTGAAATAATCAATATGAATATGGAAAATGCACAGGAATGTGTAATTGGAGGTATGGTTGTAAAGCAAGTTGATAGGTTTAAATATTTAGGTACTTACTTAGCCAAGGATGGTTCTTTGAACTTTGAATTCGAGGAAAGGTTAAAGAAGGCTAATCAGGCAATGGGAATGCTTAAAAATATTTGGAATAATAACAATTTCTCTGTGCATACAAAAATCAAACTTTATAAGGTAATGGTTAGGAGTATCTTAATTTATGGACACGAGTCTTGGTACAGCACAGTGACTATGGAAAATAAATTCTTGGTGTTTGAAAATAAAGCACTTAGAAGAATATTAGGAGTTAAGTGGTGGGAAAGGATACCAAATAGTAGAATTAGAGAAATAACGGGAGTGCAGCCGATCGATGAATATGTTAGATTCTCACGATGGAAGTGGCTAGGACATGTGTATAGGAGACAGGGAATAGTACGAGGTACACCAGGGTGGGTGGCACTTGGTAGGAGAGGTAGAGGAAGGCCTAAAGAGACGTGGGTGAGGACAATGAGACGAGAAGCTGGAGATGAGTGTTGGGGAGATCTTGAGGAGTTAGCACAAGATAGGATGTGGTGGTGTGAGTTCATCGAGGCCCTATGCATCCCCGAGGGTGCCACAGGAAATGATTGATTGATTGATTGATTAAAGTTGGTTAGTTAGTTGATTCATAGGTCTGACTAAGGTTGCTTGGAGGGTAGGTTGGCAGTGAGGTAGGTCAGTAGGTCTATTACGGAGTTGAATGGTAACCAGAAAAATATGTAGGTAAGTGGGTACTTTTGTAGGTTGGGAGGCAAGTAATTAATTACGTGTGTACAGTAGTTATACAGGTGAATAAGTAGAAAAGTGTATGATTCGGTAGACAGGAAGGTATGTGGAGCAGCATGATGGTAGATTAGGAAAGAAATGTATGTATTAATTGATGGCAAGTGCAGATAGATAGATAGACAGAAAGATAGACAGATTGAAAGAAAGATAAATGGGTAGGTATATATAAATAGATAGGTAGGTAGATTATGATACAGAGAGATATATATGTTTAAATTAGATACAGACAGATTCACAGATGAGAGATATAAACATTAAAAGACGTAGTGGTAGAACAGCAGGCAAAAATGATCAAAGAAACATACAGGAGAGAGTCTAAAATGGACAACTTTACGCTAATATCATAAACTCCCTTCGTTACAGGTTTATGATATTGACTTACTTTGTGATTAATGACTTTACAATATCGAGTCATTTTTCATTCGTAACTCACACCCACCTCTCTCTCTCTCTCTCTCTCTCTCTCTCTCTCTCCATCGTTCAACATAAAAGGGATGGCAATTTCATCCACCCCTCAAAAATTAGGTGAAGTCTACGGGAAACCCCACCCACATTTTAGCACCAGGAGACAACGTACAGATCAGATGAAGGTTATGATGCCACCGTCCCTTATACTAGATTTGTATTAGAGTTACATTACAATTATGCCGAGTTATGGGGTAATCTGCCTTGGAGGTGGCTGGTCGGAAGTAGTGGTCATTTGTCTGTGGCTGGATTATGCCAACATTGCTTTACACAGGAAATTGGTGTCGTTGCTCAGTGTCGTGTGTGTGTGTGTGTGTGTGTGTGTGTGTGTGTGTGTGTGTGTGTGTGTGTAAGAGAGAGAGAGAGAGAGAGATGAGTGTTTCGTCGAGGGACATTTTTATTGGTCCGTTTGGAGACTGAAAACTTATTCGATAGACTGATTAATATGTAGATGCCTAAACAGACAGACAAACATACAAACATATGCACTAGTAATTAGGATGAACTATACTGATTAATATGTAGATGCCTAAACAGACAGACAAACATACAAACATATGCACTAGTAATTAGGATGAACTATACGTTAACAGAAGGACAAAGTTATAGCCATGTATTCAAGTAAGTAGTTCAATGGTAAGGACAAGAAAAACCGTATAGAAAGATAGATGGATACATAGGGAGGTTAAATGACTAACTGAGTGAATGGCAGAGATGCTCAGATACAGAAATGTAAGCCAGCACATGTTTGTTGCTTATTCGTCATGAGTCCAATGCTGGCAGAATGTCATGAATCGGCAGTGGCCAGCTGCCTTCTTACCAAAGGAGACATTTGTATGTGTACACAGTGTAGTCATGACATTGGCCAACACACACGACGGACACCCTACCTTTACCCTGAAAGACTGTGTAAGAGTTAGATATCAGCTAGACTCCCTGGATTTAACACCACTGATCTCTCAATAAAGCATCAAGTACCAATACGGAGTCTTTAAAAATAACCTGAAATCCTGATGGTATATCTACGGACCCACATCTAACATTTTGGTGGCACTGAGGTCAAGAACACGCCTCATTTGAAGTCTGTCTACCGTCAAATCCGATAGCCTGTAAATAGACTGTCTGCCATCTGTCGCCAACTCTGGCTGTCATAGGACCTGTCTGTCATATAGCCCGTCTGTCACCCAGCCTGTCTGTCATGTAGCTCGTCCGCCATCGACCCTGTCTGTCATGTAGCCCGTCCGTCATCGAGTCTGTCTGTCATCAGCCCTGTCTATCACCAAGCCTGCCTGTCACCAAATCTTCATCCCGACCACGATTCTGCTGACTGTCAAACCTCCAGTGTCGCGGTGACCTGCAACTCACCCTCGTCACCTCCCACCAGCTATCAGTACCAACTCACACCATGCCCAATGATATATGCTGTATCAGTAGGTCATGAGTTAGAATCATCCAGTAAATCTTTTTTTCTATTATCTCCAGACCAGAAATCTTAATACATTATTTTTTTTTCTCTCTCTCTCATCTCTTATACGATTGACTTAACTGTATTTAAAATAACTTCCCCAGATTATTTTTCATACTTTCAATTCTCTTTTGCTATATTCATCCACATGAACACTTCATTTAGAAAATTATATATATATATATATATATATATATATATATATATATATATATATATATATATATATATATATATATATATATAATACCCTCCTTTGTTAACTGTTGTACATAATACTTCATTTTAGTTAAAAAGAAAATATATCTTCATATGTATTCACATACTTAATATTTTCCTTGCAATTTTTTTCGTTTTCTCCAATTAATTTCTTAACTACTTTCCCTTACTTTAAGAAGATTCATTTATCTGAACACGATACACATACTTCATGAGGTAAAGTAAAACCGACCCAGATTGTAAGCTCACACGACAGTCTTACTTGTCTGAGACGTGGAAAGACTTGTCCGTTGAAAAATATTCAGTCAGCTAACTTACAGTCATATCATACCCCCAGTGCATCACACATTTCTCAGTTATCTTCAACTAAAGATCATTTTGGGAGATGCATCGCGCATTAAATTTGCGGGAATGAATCCTGCGATTAGCGTGAATGATAATCATTAGCGATGTCCAGTCTGCAGTTACAAAGGACTTATGACAGACAGTGCTAAACTGCCTATCGTCGGAACCGATTAGATGATGGATACTCCCAAGTCGGATCTATCATAAGGTGTAGATTCTTTGAGAAGTTTAATTCCTTTGTTGGATGCAGTAAAAGATTCGTAGACTTTTTTTTTTTTTTGTAACCACAAGAGAGCAGGATGCTTGATGAACGTTTACAGATTACTGCAAAATATGAGACAGGATATGTTCATCCCTTCAGAACAAAATACACTGTTAGAAGTGGCAGCTGTGTCAGCAGCAACAGAAAAGTAAATCTCAGAGGCATTACGAAACAGTCTGTGGGCAGAAACTGATGATAAGGGAAAAACACTTTAACACTAAAAAATGCAGCAATGTTATTTAGTTATCTCAGATTCTTCAATTGTCTTATCATGGACGAATTAGATGCTGCATTAGAGATTCAGTTTTCTCCTAGGGATGACATTATCAAGTTAGCTATATACAGTAGACAGAAGAGAAACTTGGTATCATACCTACTTAAACAGTACGTACAGTTCAACCAGTTACTGTACTAGTTCTGCACCACAGTCTTTGCAGTCACAAGGTCAAGAACACTGCTCACGTCCACTCAGTAGACAAAACGTTACACCACGATCACCAGCCATGTCAAGTGCAACACCTGCGTCGCAAAGCAATTTTTCTCATGACCGAGCCAGGTCTATACAAGCAGAATTAAGACAGTTTGTTGGTACCGCAAATGAATAGGTCATCACGCAGCTCATTGTTATAAGAGGCTGGGAGATGAACGAGGACACAGGCGTGATAGCAGATCACCTTCACGATCGCTTAGAGTAAGTCCTGTACACACCATACAAGATATTATCGTTCAACTAGCGAATGCCGTGCCCTTGCCAATACGCAGTTGGGGGAAACCCCGCGCCAGAACCAACAGAATCCTCCATAATGACGCATAATTCTGAGCTCCAAATGTACCAGATTGGTCCTCTGACTCACTCCTGTGTAGTTATCTCAGGTAATTTTGAAGGAGTCCCTACATCTTTTTTTTTTTTTATGGACTCTGACTCTTTGGTGAACTTAAAAGCTAAGTCCTCCCTAAACAGTATTAAAGGAATGATGAAACAGGTATGGATCCTTGAGCCTCCTGTCATTCGTCTCTGTGGTGTTGACGGCTCAGGATTTTATGTGAAGGGTAAGATAACTCTTGAAATGCAACTCGATGAATAAATAAAACCTTTAGTAGCTGAGTTTTATGTCACAACCAAACCTCTGTATCATGCAGATGTTTTGATTGGTACTGACACCATAGCTCAACATTTTATTGAACTGATGATACCTGCTTGTGGTAGTATTACAGTAAAGGGACTTTATGTATCAGTCATGAGCTCCCCACACCCTGTCCTTTCACATGTAAATTTGGTGACTGCCTACCGTAACTCCTACTCCATAGACAACAGTAGAGAGTAATGAAGATAATTAAGTATCTCATGAAACCAACTCTAACAGCGACACGAAGGTTGACTCATCTACGTCTTATCTGACCTCCTCGAGGAGTCTGAATGACATTTTGCAAAATATGGAGATGAAACGAGCAGTGACAATATGGTGAACGATTTTGTTGCCGCACGACTTCACGAAAGTCTCTGTCCGTGTTGTACGTGCAAAAGAAGTAGTGAGTGTATTAGTCTTACCTGAAGCGTGTTGTGTGAATGGTTTTACATGCAAGTCAGAACTTCGTTCCATATTGGTGGATGTTACTGTATGTGTTATCTTTACCTACTAATTGTCACCAATGCTCCACGAAAGTTAAAAGTGATACAAAGATTGGCGATTTCCTGGGGTATCAATCGGCCATAAAGGTGTGCCAGGATATACCATTCTCTGTGACTGGTAAGGATGATGACGATGATTTACCTGGACTATAAACCATTGAAAACTCTACGGACTCTGCTGCGACACCTTCAACTAATCTCACCTTTCACATAAAACCGGGCAGCTTCCCTCAGTATAAAGAACAATTAATTAATCATTTATAAAGCTATAGAGATGTTGAGGCCATACCTGGTGAACCTATGAGGAAGACCAGTTTGATAAAATACCGCAATGAATTAATTCTTGATGCGCAACCAATTTATGTCCCGGCATATACATTACCCATAGCTTACTAAAAGACTGACAAGAGAGTACAGGATATGCTTAATCAGGACATCACTGAACACTCTGCAAGTCCGTGGAATAGTCCGCTTTTCCTAGCCACCAAAAAAGAGGTGAGTTTAGACCCGTAGCTGACGATCGTAAAGTAAACTCTGTCACTGTACCCGATCGATTCCCATTACCAGTCTTAACAGATTCACTGGAATCACTTAGAGATCGAGCTGGCTGGATGAATGTTGTGAGAAGAAGCGCATGATCAGGGATTTGGCACCACTTTTTAACATGGCAGCGTCTGGACTGACTTAGTTGGATACGTTTATGTGAAGCTACAGAATGTGGTGAATGTTTTTGACGTTTATGATAGAGCCAGGATTCCGGGGGCTTGAATGATGAGTGAATGGAAGCGTGGCCCATTGGACTGGGCAAATTTGGGCTGTCTGGACACTGCTACTCCTCACCCTGCCCTAGGGTGGGAAAGGAGGTTCGGATAATGATGATGATGATGACTTAGGGATAATAACGTTGTTTTCACTTCCCTTGACTTACTTAGTGGCTACTGGCAAGTAGAAATGGAAGAGTCGTCTCGCCCTGTAACTGCATTCAGTACCTCTTTTGGTCACTGTCATTTCAAAAGACCTCCTTTTGGTCTTAGAAATGTCCCATCATTATTCTTGAGGATTATCCATTGTGTATTCAGTGGTATGATTGGTCATGCCCTTTTGCTTATTTAAATGACACTCATTCTAGTGAGTAAATCAATCCCTAATCATTTTGCCAAGCTACACAAGTTTTTGATTGCTTCCAAATGGCAGGTCTAAAGGTTAAGCTCAGTAAATGCAACGTTCTAAGTAAAAGAATTATATTTCTGGGACATGTGATTGATGCTGAAGGAATTCATACCTCAGATGAGAAACTTATGGCCGTTTCTAACTTTCCAGAACCTACCAGTACTGATAATGTAAGAAGGTTCCTTGTATTGAATGGCTACTATAGGTGATTTATTCAAGGTTATGCACAGATTGCCGCCCCTCGTACTAAATTTCATAAGAAAATTAAACCTTTTGTTTGGACTAATAACCAGTCTCATGCCTTTGAAACACTGAAGACAAAACTTATTCATGCCCCAGTCCTAGCATTCCCTGATTTTAAGAAACCTCTTCTTTGTACAGATCCGGGGTAGGTGTGGTGTTGATGCAGATTGATCATGCAAAGAGGAAACGCGAAATTGCGCGTGCTAGTCTTGCCCTCACTGCCGCTCAGCATAACTACAGTGTTACTGATTGGGAGGCTTTGGCAGCTGTCTGTCCTCTTAAACATTTTAGAGACATAATCTGCGGTTATCCAGTGTATATCCAAACAGATTATCTCCCGCCTTGCGACTTACTCAAAGGAAAAATCTTACTGGACGTCTAGGACGATGGTAAGTTTTTAATTCAAGACTTCAACGCAACCTTTGAGTACGTGTTTGGCAAATTAAATGTAGCTGTAGTTGCCATTTCGCGTCATGTAACCGCTGCAGTCTCCCCATATCAACAGAGTGAAGTTCCTTGGACCACTCTAACTTCAGATGTTGTTTATAATTGTCAGCGCACAGACCCTCTGTGGTGTAAGGCTATTTACTTCCTCGAGTCAGGAGACTCCTCGACCTTACCTACTCTGCCAGTGTCAGTAGATGATCTCGTTATGCAATGATATCGTTTATAAGAAGACATTCCATACCGGTAGGGACATACCTAATAGAGAGGTTTGTCAACTTGTTCCCACTGATTTAATTCCTGCAGAACATCATGTCATCCATAACATACCTCATGCATCCCATCCTGGAAAAAAATCAGTATTTGAGACATGTGCGTCTCTCATTTTATTTGGCCTTCTATGCGTAAGGACGTCAATGTTCACTGTGATTCCTGTGCCACGTAATTGTCATAAGAGGTCAGCCGGATTACCAGTTCCACTCTTGCAGTATCCAGTTCCATCCTGTCCAAGGGAAACTGTTTCTATTGACCTCCTTAAACTGCCTCTCACGGAGACTGGTGCAGAGTATTTGTTGGTGGCAGTTGATCATTTCTCACGTTTCTGTGTTCTCGTAGCTCTCCAAGACAATACTGTTACAAACATTCCACATGCCTTCATTGATCATGTTATTTGTTCATTCACTACGTCATCCACTGTAATTATCAATAATGGCACAGAGATCAAAATATTCTTCTTGTTGAGATGTGTAAGCAGTATAGGATCAATAAATGTAATGCTTCCAGTGCCCTTGTCGATAGGCAAAATCGAAAGATGCTGGAGTGCTTCAGGTCCTTAGGTTCTCAAAGCACCTGTTGGTATTAGTGGATATCCAACGTTGCGGCCTCAATCAAGTACTCCTTCAATAAATCCATGGACAAAACTCCTCTCTTTGTCTTACATGGATTCGAAAAAAATGGCCCTGTTCAATGCTATTATCGAATCCTAGTCCACTCAGTAATTTGGATGATTATGTGAAAGTGAAACTGACAGACTTCCAGAAAATACACCTTATCTAATGAGGATATGATATATCGCCAGCATAAGTCTGCATCGCCTGTCGACATTAACCTTGGGGACTTAGCATTTGCTCGTTCATATACACGTAGTTCAAAATTAGATGATAAATTTACAGACGTACACAGCGTGATATCTTCTAACAGTAATAAATTTGAGATTAAGGACTTGTTGTCATCTGGGATTACAAGTAAGTTGGTCCACGCAGACGATCTTATGGGAATCCCAGGTACTTCGAGTGGGAGGGTAATCAGGAAAATAATGCATCTTCTTTATTTTCTTCTTCTTCTCCTTCCCCTCCTCCTTCTGCCCTTACTTCCCCTTCATCACCTTCTCCTCTACATGTTAATGAGTACAGACAAAATCTTCTCTCAGCAACTTGCACCTCTGTTCCTTGTGTCCGTTCCATTCAGCAGTTCTGGACAATAACCCGGATTCCTTTTATGAGTAAGATGTGAAGAGAGTAGGCAGCTTGATGACACTAGCTGTCCATGGTTCATCTCTAGGTGATACGGATAGAAATGGGGTCCTTCACCCAGGGGGCAACTGGTAAACCCTGGGGAGAAGTAATGTTAGTGGGAAAAGTCATCTGTGTTACCAGATAGTCATCATCATCACCATCATCATCATCATTATCATCATCATCATCAACCATTACAAGTCCACTGATGAGCAAAGGCATCCCTCAACCGTCTCCACGACTTCCTTGACTGAGCCAATCTCTGCCACGTTTTTACCTGCAGATTTCTCAATGTCATCTCTCAAACTGTTGTCTGGCCTTTTTCTGTTATGCTTACAATTCCTTGGTGTCCAGTTAGCCAGCCTCTTGCTCCATCGGTTATCCCTTATTCTTGCTACATGGCCTGCCTACCTCCATTTCTGTCCTTTATAATTTCTGTAATGTCTTTGACTTTAGTTTGTTCTCTCCCCCAAGTTGATCTTTTCCTGTCTATTAAAGATTTTCCCAAAACTGACCTTTCCATTTCTCTCTGAGAACGGATTAGTTTATTTTTCATCGATTTTGTTAGTTTCTAGGTCTCACAACCGTGCGTCATAGCTCTGACTGAACATTTGTTATATACTCTTCATTTCAAATATGAAATGAAATTATTAGAAAAATGTTATTACAGAAATACTGTGCATCACCTTCCTATAATTTATGTTGGAAGTAGAGAATTCGTCATTTGTCATGCTGCCATATACCTTATCCCGATGTCAGATCCTCGCTTAATTTTACAATGGAGTCGCACTAACTTTAACCATAATTCTGTTTCTTTTCTCTAGTCCAGAATTGTACAATCCTGTACTGGAAGTTACCTTCCTTTCCACGACTATCATGGCCCATAGTCCTGTTCATTCTAAAGTCATCCTTGCTCTCATCCAACTAATTCTCTTCCCTCTACATCACAATGACTCTCTTTATACGGACTCTATTATGCCCTTCTCAGGCTTAGAAAAGTACAGTCTTACAATATAATAAAATACACTGCATTTGTGTACTCGAAATTCTTTCTTCTGTCTCACTACCATATGTCTCGTCTGCTCTCTTCCATTCATGTTCGTCCTCTGTTCAAACGCTTCATCCTTGTCCTGTGTTTTCCTTTAGTATCTTCCCCATGAAAGCTGTTCCTTGTGAGAAAGCTGTAGTCCAGATATCTCACTTCCTTCATTTTTTTTTATCAGCTCTCATTTTATACGTCTATCCACTTATTGCATTCACCGTAAGAGGATTGTTTTATTCATGGCGATTTTTGTCCATTGCAGTGTTAAACGTATAATAACGAAACACCCACTCCATGAAATTAGGTTACAACATGAAACAAGGAAAACAGTGAAACTTGTAAAATGTGAAAGTGACGAGAAGAAATTTCAACCTGACGCTGAAGCTGGAGAGATCTGAGTGGGAGTGTGATGAAATGGGTAAGCCAACGGCCCCCTCCACAATACAGTGTTGATTTTTGTGAAGACGTTTGGATACTCGACAATTATGTGAACATTTAGTTATTACAAGACCTTCTTCTCTCGCGATACCTTTGTGGTTCGCGTACAACTAGTTGTAATATTAATGTAATTTAATTATTACCCGTCCCCGCCCCGGAGGGGCTCGGGGACGGGTATTGTTTCTCGGTTTGTCTGTTTGTTTGTCTGTCTGGCTGGCTGTCAACAAATTTACGCGAAATATACTGGTGAGATTTTGACCAAAATAACAGGGATGATGGGCTATTACCTTCTGATCACCTGATAAAATTTTGAGCCAAATTAGGCCAAGGCCCAGGCTCAAGGCCCCCAAAATGTAAAAAAAAAATAATAAAAAAAATAAAAAAAATCGTTTTTCGTCATAACTCCTTTCAAATTCGTCATATCGACAAGAAACCAAAACCTAAAGATGCATCTTTCAAATGTGCATCCAATAACAAGCTTCATTACATCGGGGGGGGGTCACCCCCCAGTTAGCGGTGGGGGGGATCAATATCAGGTGGGTCGGGCCTAAAATATCAAATGGACACAAACTCGTCAATTTTCACCCGATTAACTCTAAATTTGATATGTGACATCTTTGACTAGATATCCTGCTGTGTTTATACGTCAGCACTAAAATGACTGCCAGGGACGGGTTTACTGTCCCTTGGCACCGCTTCATGTTCATCACTGTGACAGATACCAGTGTTGTATCATTCTCTTATATATGTACATTAATTTAGTTAAATATTCTCCATGGTAATTAGTATGGTCTTACTATTGGTATAGTATATTGTCATATCATATTCTTATTTACTTAGAGTATCAGTATTATCTTACTATTTGTCTTCTAATCTCTACATATATAACATGTCGGGAGACATCTTTTTCTCCGGAGAGGAGACAAGTGTAAGCATGCGGATGCTTGTTGCTTATTTGTCAGGAATAAAATGCTGGTAAACAGTCATGAACCGACAGTGCCAGCTGCCTTCTTACCAAATCTGCTGAGGAGGCAGTTCGGTGTACACAAAGTAGTCATAACACTGAACAACACACACAAAGGAAACTCTACCTTTACCCTGAAACACTGTTTGAGAGATAGATATCAACTAGACTCTGTGGGTGTGACACAGCTAAGCTCCCAATAAAGCATCTAGTAGCAATACAGAGTCATTAAGGAAAACCTGAAGTCGTGATGGTATATCTACGGATCTACATCTCACATACAGACCGACAAATAGACAGATAGATACGTAGACTAACTGACAGCCACACTTATAGACTGACAGACAACCTGTTCGAAGGGGGAGAGAGAAAGAGAGAGAGAGAGAGAGAGAGAGAGAGAGAGAGAGAGAGAGAGAGAGAGAGATGTAATGTTATAACGGAGAATGGGAGCCTGAAGTAAATCGGTGGGAGCAGAACTACTGAGATGACGCACTTTTGACTCCACAGGGTTTAGATATATTTTATGTAGTAGGTCACACACACACACACACACACACACACACACACACACACACACCACTGGTGAGGAGGTGGGCTCTCCTCTGTTATGTGTAGTTCCCAAGGAGCGCTGTAGTTCAAGACCCTCAGCTGGTTTGACACCGGAAGATTGGGAGCAGACATTTTAAAGTGTTCTGTATAATGAACCTATTTTAAGTATTATTTAAGCCAAAGGAATCAGGAGCAAAATACAGTCTACTTCAGCGGCTTTTTCTATTATTAATTCGTAATTATTCCTCCCTGTTACCTTAGTTTTGGTTATGCGTATAACCAGACCCGAGATTTTTTTTTTTTCTTTCAGCTATATTTTAATGTGTTCCTGAATTTCTGATACTGTAAAATATAAACCAGTTCTTCTTTTGGAAGGCAAGCGCCTTCAGACAAAGGGAGCCCTCTTAAGTGGTCGTTTGTATTGCTTGTGCCAAGACCCGGCCCTGGTATTATCAGCTTTGGTTCTTCTCTCATTTTACTGATCCGTCTGATGCACAAGCCAACATCTAGTCCATCCGTAATGACTTGCACTAACTTGTCCGGCACCTAAGTTCCATCCGTAATGACTTGCACTATCTTGTCCGGCACCTAAGTTCCATCCGTAATGACTTGCACTATCTTGTCCGGCACCTAAGTTCCATCCGTAATGACTTGCACTATCTTGTCCGGCACCTAAGTTCCATCCGTAATGACTTGCACTATCTTGTCCGGCACCTAAGTTCCATCCGTAATGACTTGCACTAACTTGTCCGGCACCTAACCTGTATCCTTGACATTTTTAATGGCGTGTCAACATACCAGGCTGTTTTTCTTGCAGGTAACTCATCATCCGACTCTCTTGATATTTTTTTTTGGATGACCTTTTGTGTTTATAGGCATACGAGGCGGGGGGGGGGGGCTTGGGGGCTGCAGCCCCTTCTGGACCTGGAAATGTGTCATTTGTCAGGCCAAAAGCTGACTGTTCAGCATGGATCCTTCTGATGTACTGATATCTTTAAATGGATCTATGATTGGAGCTATTAGAATCCTCAATTATTACGAGGATATTCTTTCTAATGCATGAGGGTAAACTGATTTAATTATTTTTGCTTTATTCTGAGACATATTAATTACATACCATCAATTATCATTATTTTAATAACAATGTGAACATAATATTTGAAGCAAAAATTTTTATTCCGCAGAAACTACAGTACACATATTTTTTACATATACTCATATGCTCGTGTACTAAGCTTATTATATTGGTAATGATCAGGAAATTAGGGCAATTTAGAACATTTTTTGAGCGAACTCCTTACTCTTCCTCAAAAAATACCTGCCTATATGGTTATATCTCTGATCACAATATTATTTTAGTAACATATTCTTCTGTCTCAGCAAAGCCAAACTGAGGCATCTTTAGCATTTTGCTGCTATGGAATAGGAAGCACTCAAGAAGTACTTCTTTCGCTTTCCCTGAAATAATTATTGCTTCCATGGACGAGAGGATTAGGATGAGCTTGGGCAAGAAGCATATTCTCTTTTCTCCTACTGTCTAATTCCAAGAAGCCTTGACTTAATAGCGCTTCATCCAATGTTCTAAAGATGACTGCAACATTGAAATGGCTTTCAAAGAATAGCGGTACCAAGCTAACCCTGAATCAAGTGCACCGGACATTACTGCTTGGAATCGTGCCCAAGACTAGTCTTCGACACTTTATGCCTTGAACATTCCGGTTTAAATCTTTCCACTATCGTCTGGCAACTTGACTGAATTCTTTCACACCTCTTTACGTTTTCCTCTTTCCTTTTATCCCCATTCAAATCTCTCTTGCTGTTTCTTTCTTTGATAAAGCTGATCACTATGCTCAGACTTTCTCCTGTAATTCTACTTTAGGTGGTTTCGTTTCTATTTCTACATACTCTCTCCCTCACATTTTCATGCCTGTCATAAAAAATTCTAAACATTAACTTTTTGCCCTCAGTGGCCCGAGTACTATAAAGGCGTGCCTCAAAAACTTTGCTTCCATGCTTATGTATGTCATAGGAAAATTCTCTCACTGTTTTTACCAACCTCCACCTTTCCTTCTTGCTATAAGGTTACTCAGATTCATCCTGTCCCGAAGACGAGTGATAGTTCCAAATCCTCTGGGTATTGGCCAAATGCTATATTCAGTTATATTTGAATTGTATAGATAGATTGGTAGATAGATAGATAGATAGACAGACAGATATAGATATAGGTATATAAAACCTCAACGTGAAGATTTTGAGGTACCTTTTCTGTCATAAACTTCTTTTTGATCGCCAGAATGGATTCGGTCATGGATGCTCCAATGGTCATCTTCTTGCAGTTCCCTCATATTTTTGTCCATTGTGTTTCTTGAACTTGGTGATACCTTAGCTATTCAGCTAGACAACTCAGTGGCCTTTAACAGAGTCTGATATAACTCTTTTTTGTCAAACTGTCCTACAAGGGTTTCTTTCCCTCTTTTTGTACCTTCACTTCGGCTTTCTTTTAAACAACAAAAAAAGAGGGAGTATAGTAAAGAACAGAAAAATGATACTCAAACTGAAGAACAAAACATCCGATGACTGCCTAGAGGAGTTAAAGCTGTTTAACTTGTCAAAAGCAAACTACGCGGGATGTGATTCACGAGCATAAAATTCTTGAAAAACATGACAGTATGGGACATTACAAGAAAAGAGCCATGAAAAGAGTATTTTGAAAGGTTGATGAAGGAGAATGGTGAGAGGAGAGCAGTGGCGCCGGAAAATGTGACACTGACATAAGCGAAGAATGCTGTGAAAAAAAAATTAAAACCAAAAGGCATCACTTGTTGATGAGGTATAATCAGAGATGATTAAATGTTGTGATGAAAGCTGAATGAAGCTTTTGTCTGAGATATGTAAGAAAGCTTGGATGAATAAAACTGTGCCGGTCAAGTGGAAAAAGGCCGTGATTGTATTTCTGCACAAATATAAAGCAGAGTGAAATGCGTGTAAAAATCATTGTGACCTTAGCCTCTTGAGTGTTCTTAGAAACGTATGGGAAAAAAAATCGGGATATGTCAGAATGAGTGGTGATTGACGAATAAGGTTTTTAAAGAAGTGATAAAGTGGTTCAGATCAGGTATTAAGAATGTGGCAGACATTGTGGAAAGCTTATGGAAAGAACTGTGAGGTATGCATGTCGTCTATGGCTCTGCTGGATGCTTTCAACAAATAAAGAGGTGTTATGGAAGGGCTTGCATATATATGATATGTAGGGAAAGCTGCTGAATGCTTATAAGAGTACTTATGATGATAGTGAAAGTTATATATGAGTTGGTGGGTGTCCAAGTAAGTGCTTAACATCAGCGTTCAAGTGAAATAAATATGTGGGATACTCCTATGGCTGTTCAACATTTATATGGACTGATTTATGAAAGCTCAAAACTCGGATCGTGGAGAGAGATGGAGATGAAAATAATGAATGGTAAAGGGCGGAGCATTTAAAATATGATGGCTGCAGATGATGTGTTGTTACCTTTCAGTGAACAGGAACTTTGCTGACTGGTACATAGATTTGTCGATGTCCGCAAGGGCCGTGTCTTGAAGGCTAATACACTGCAGATAAGAGTGAAGTAATGGTTGTTGCGAGATAAAGTGTTTCCCTTTAAATAGCTCTGGTGAATAGCAAGAGACGTGAATTGGTGAGATAGAGTAAGTACGTGGGTGTAGTGACAGAAGGAAGAGGTAAATATGCAAATAAAGTGGAATGTAGAGTGGCGCAGGGAAGGAAAGTGGGTGGTGCCTTGATAAGAAACAGATATTGGAGCTGGGCAACTGCTAATGTATAGCATAAAAGTGTTCGTATCCACATTAGAATACTGGTGTGAGACGCTGCTGTGGCACGAATGTGAGAAAGCAGAGTTAGTGCAGTGGGAATGGCGTAATTGAGAATCGTGTGTGGATCACGTACAGTGGAAAGGACAAAAAGTACTTCTATTCACGAAAGGTGTGGAGTAAGAAATCCGTGGATAGCACCTTTGAAGAAAGCATGTTTAAATAGCATGGTCATATGGAGACAATAGGTATAAATAGCGTGGTGAAAATTGTATAATTATGTGAGTGAGTGTAAAGGATGCAGGGGACGGTTCAGGCCAAGGCTGTGAAGAGATATGGTAAATAAGTGTGCGAGAAAGAGAGGTATGGAGGATGACGGAGTTAAGGAACTGACAAAGGATTGAGGTGATTGAATGAATTTTGCATAGACAAGTACATGACTAGAATGTGGATCCCATTTTTTTTTTTTTTTTTTGTTACATGACAATCGCTGTCTGATAGGTGATTATTAAAGTACGTGTGGAAATGTGAACCTTTGGAGTGGAGCTAGGATTCCGTGGACCCTGAATCGTCAATGAATGAGTGTGTGGCCCAGCCCATTGGGTATGCTTTCTATTAGTTCTCCTTTACCTTACCTCACACCAACTGCATTTGGAAAAAAAAAAAAAAAAGATTACAATCTAGTAACTGGTAAGCAATTCACAATACACCGGTTGAATTATATTAGCTGTAACAGTTATAAAATTATTGGCCTGTGTTCCCAATCACATGAAAAAAAAAAAAAAAAAAACCTTCGGTGCAGTTGGCAACACATGGAACATAGTCTGTTTCGAGGAATGGGGTAAATGGTAATAAAATAATAGCTTTTGTAAGTAGCCTGCATAACTATCTACTGTAGCTTCGCATTCCCAGTTACACACGTTCATCATTGAATTACTGAATTTGCTTTCATTACTCTCATGAATAGTGCCGCTACAGTGCAAGATTGTTAAAAAATGTTAATTTTCGATAAAAGTTAATATAGTGCAGAGTATGGTTCCTTTCTTTTCTTTTCAATCATCTCTCTCTCTCTCTCTCTCTCTCTCTCTCTCTCTCTCTCAAATAGTTTTGTGAATTTTCATGGCAAGTGTTCTTTTGTGAATGATGATTCATCTCACAATTCATACTGGCTTTCACTTACTCGTATTTCAGAAAATTTCCTCTTTTCCAGAAAATTTTACTGGATTGCGACAAACAATGCTACATTTTAACCCTTGTGAGGTGTTCGGGTTTGTGGGACCCGTTTCCAATGTTTACCAAAAGAAAAATGATGCAATTTATTATCATTTCAACTTCAGACTCCTTGGCCTTGGCTCATTTTCAGTGAAGAACATATAAAATAACACATTTTCAATGACTTCACACCGTACACCCCTCCTACACGTTTATATTACACGTGATGTTCGTGTCCATTGGACCCGAGGGTAATAAAAATGTAGAGATGCTGTGTCCCTTCACTCTGTCCTCCTCCTACATGGCCTGCTGCTGTTAGTGTGTGTGTGTGTGTGTGTGTGTGTGCGTGCATGAGTTTTTTCTCTGCTCCTACTATTCCCGCACACGGTTACAACATTGTTACATTTCAAGCACCGAAACCTGTCTGCTCCCACATTCCTGCACATTTTACCCTCTGTCTTGCTGGAACCATTCTGTATTTTCGTACACTCTCTCCCACCTGCAGATTGGGGGTGGAACACAACAAATAAATAGCTTAGCTTGTGTGGCTCTGCATTGCAGTCGATCAAGATAGCGAAAAGGGTCTCTGTGCAGAGGGCGTTAGTGATGATTTTCGAAGAGATAGAAGCTTGGGAAGATAAAGAATGGGAAGATATTTTCAGAATTTGAAGATCGCATTTCTGTCAATTCAGAGTCTGACAGTGAGTTTGAAGAAGAGGATGAAACTGACCTTGAGCCAGCTCCAAAATGAGCCCATCAGCAACCAGCTTCAGGCCCCCCGCAACAGTCAGCCACAGGACCAGCTCGTCAGCAGCCAGCCACAGGACCAGCTCGTCAGCAGCCAGCCACAGGACCAGCTCGTCAGCAGCCAGCCACCGGACCAGCTTATCTGCAGCCAGCCACAGGACCAGTTCGTCAGCAGCCAGCCAGAGGATCAGCCCATCAGCAGCCCACTGCAGGACCAGCCAGAGGATCAGCCAGTCAGCAGACAGCCCACCAGCAGCCAGCAAGTGGAGAAATATGGATGTCAAAAAATGATGAAATTGAATGGTATCCTTGCCCAAAGAAAGAGCCACCCCGCAGGTCTGCCAATGTGATAAAGATGAATCCAGGGCCAACACGGATGGCAGTTACTCACGTGCAGGATAGCGAGTCCTCTTTTGAACTTTTCATCCCGGATGACATCCGAAAATAATTCTGGATTGCACTAAAATAGAGGGAAGGTGTGTTTTTGGAGAGGGGTGGAAGGAGATGGACCAAACCCATTTACGAGCGTACTTTGGGGTTCTTATCCTTGCTGGAGTTTTCAGATCTAAAGGGGAATCCACAGAATCCCTGTGGGTTGCGGAAACTGGCAGAGAACTTTTCCGTGCCACAATGTCTCTGGAAAATTTTCACATTATTTCCAGGATTATCCGCTTTGATAACCGCGAGATGACAGACTAGCTCGGTGGCAGACAAGCTAGCTGCCATCAAGACAGTGTGGGACAAGTGAGTGCACTGCCTCCCCATTTTACTACCCTGCCCTAATGTCACTTGATGAGCAGCTGGTGCCATTTAGGGGCCGCTGCCTCTTCAGGCAGTACATACCATCAAAACCTGCAATATACGGAATAAAGATCTGGGCTGCCTGTGATGCTGCATCAACATATGCATGGAACTTGCCAATTTATACAAGGAGGCCAGATGGAGGAGCCCCTGAGAAGAACCAAGGGATGAAAGTTGTCCTGGACATGACACAAGGACTCAGTGGACACAACATCACATGCAATAACTTTTTTACCTCACACAAGCTGGGACAGGAGCTCCTAAGCATATTATTATTAACCATATATGCTGTCTTTATTGTCTGCATTTGGGATAAAGTAAAAACATCTGGTATTTTTACAGAAATTGTTATGGCTGTATTGATTGAAAAACCCAATAATGCGGTGGGTCCACCAGACCCGCAAACATTGGCTGCGTAACAAAAACGAACACCACACAAGGGTTAATGAAGATAAACTGAAGTAATAAATAGGCCTATGCAAAGTTCGATGACGAATTCATGATGCTGCTTTTGCTAAAAAAAAATAATAATAATAAAATAATATCAGTTATGAGCTTTTCTTTGCAGCACTGTTGACTTACCAGATACATTCTTTTAATTTCTATAACATTTTCTGAAATACTTTCCTTGTGTGTTCATACAGAGTGTGCGAATGTCAAGTGACTGAAAACAGGAGACTTTATACATGGCGCATAATTGATGCATCTGTGGAGTAGTACAGAAAATGAGAAATCCAGTCAAAGAGAAATTCTATCTATCTATCTATCTGTATTTCTATCTATTGCCAGACGCCTCAGTCCCGTAAAGGGTTGTTCAGTAGTCATGGTTTAATAATGTCAAAATAGAACTGCTCTCCACTGAGACAGCGATATAATTTTCCCAAGACCACAGGATTTAGAACAGAGCCACAGAAAGAATGTCTCTTCCAGGAGGAATGATGAAGGATGAGTTAGAAGACATACGTAAGCTAGCAACAATCAGATTATTTTGAAGGAATGGCTCTCTGTCTTCACCATTTTCGGGAACTGTGAGAATTCGACACTTCTTTGATATTGCCAAAATTACTTTCGAAATACGATTACTACCTTGGGAATCATATTCCACTTTGCTTAAAGACTTACAACACCATACACACCTTGGAATGAAGGAAAATAATGTCCAGTGAGTCATCATAACATTTTTCTACCATTGTTGGAAAGAGGTCCGTGTTAATTCATTTTATTTTCTATTTATTATTTACGTACACAGAGTATACTAAAATACATTGGCCAAAATGGGCATTACCTGTCATAACATTAGTAAACTCTAAACTGACATGCCAATACGATACGTTTTTCATGATGTATGCACGGTAGTGAAGCTTGCACATTTTCTGCACGACAGTTATACACCAACAAAATCTGCTGAAGAATGTTAAGACGGTAGAAAATATTGCTGCTATCTGTTGCTTTTTGCTTTCCTTTGAACTCCTTTGTACTTTGTAACCTTCCTCCTCCCACTGACTTTCTAACACCTCTTGACTGCAGGTTGCATCTCTTCTCTATCGTGCGCATCACCAGACTAGTTCCCTTTCTGTTCAAATTGTTAATCCAAGAAGTCTCTGGTACTCTTTTCGGCATCTTTCGCAAAATGCTAGTGAGCTCTGGAACTGTCCTTCACATTCTATGTTGCCTACTAACTATGGCCTCCATTAAGTGCAATATGTCTGGACATCTGGAAATGAAAGCATCCTAAATCTGGATTCGTCGTTGTTCATCTTTCTTTAGAATGGAGAGAATTTGCAGGTTGCACGCTTTGATTTTTTATATTTTGCATAAAGTATGGGAAGAGAAATATGCAGAAAACAGGAGATGATTTATAAACAGACAAACCATCAGGAAGTTAATCTGTATATAAGTAAGGGAAAGAGTCTCTCGGATTTCCTTTCCGAAGCTGGTGTTATAGGGGAAAGGATGACAGACAGACAAGCAGGAAGAAAAGTGGAAAGAAAGTAGAGGATAAAATAAATATATAAACGGAAATTTAAATAAGGCATAAGAATATAAACACGTAAAAAGATATAAAACAAGTCGACATGCGGTTAAGCAAACTGGTATGCAGCTAGACAGTTAAATAACTCCACCATGTCTGGCACCATATCAGTGATGTCAACACCTGTAGCATTTATGAAGGCCCTTAGCACTGGATACACCTTTTTTTGTACTGCCTTTATATTAGTTCTCAAGGTAACAACTAGAGGTTCATCCTGTGCAGAGGATTTACGTCAACACTACAGGCGTTGACGACATCGCTGATGGTGCCAAACTTGGTGAAACGGAGTATAGGTAGGCAAGTAGATAGGTAGATATATAGTTTAACAGAAAGGTGCACCAGAAATTGAATATAGGTTGGTAGGTAGATAGGTAGATATACAGACATATTTTGGTTGGCTGAATTACCGACTGATCGACTGACTGATTGTTTGACTGAGACTGAGGCGAAGATAGACAAACAAGATAATCAGAGAGACAAACAGCTAGCTAGGCCAGTAAGTATAGAGATCGGTTACAGTGGAAAGCATCCCCAGTAAGGGTCGTTCCAAAGAATGTGTTGTGGGTTAGGCTATAGGCAGACGGATGAACAGAAAAGGCCGGATCCATCAGTCTGGTTACGGGGGGAGGGGGGCTTGACACCTAGTGGAATTACCATAACTTTGAATTCATGGTGATTAGTTACCACATTCCCCAAAATTCACTGCCAAGTCGCTTTTTCCACTGTAATGATTCTATGAAAACGTTTACTTAAGATATTTAATGCACAGATTTTGGTAGAGATGTATTGTATTGTATTGTATTATAGGTAATTCTTGGTCTGCCAAAAATAAGGCGGGCGTACGCTCCAACCCCCCCACCCCACTAAATCCGTGCCCGATGAAAATATAGTTAAACCGTTAGGTTAAAAAAAAAAAAAAAAAGATGCCTAACCCTACCGATATATCAGTAGGTAAGTAGGTAGGTTACAAGACTGTTAAAGAGTAAAGCAGGTAACATCCATGAAGACAGATATGCACATAGATAAATATTGGACAGGTAGCCAGACAGGCGAGTACGTGGACTGTTAGATAGATTAATGGAAAATCAGTGAGATGAAAGACAAATAAGTGCATGGACAGGTAGATAAGTAGACAGACAGACAGACAAACAGATAAACGGATAGACAAATAGATAAATATAGATAAATTAAGACATAGAAAGATAGTTGAACCGATTGAAATACAGATGGACAGACAAGAAGCCAGAAAGAAACATAAAGAGACTAGAAAAGAAAGAGAAAGAGGATAATTATAACCTCCAGATTAACTCTAATTGGCTGTTATTGTGAAGACAGATAGACAGAAAAATAGATAGAAAGATAGGTAGATCAACTGATAAATAGATGTACAGTCATAAGAAAAACTCTCATTACCCCCAGAAATGTTCGATGCCAAACGAACGTTAGCTGGGCTATGTGGGCGGGTTCTTGCTGTTCGCCCCTCCCCTATCTAGTGTTGCCATATCACAATCCCATTACAAGAGTTGGAATAATGAGCAAGAATGAGCCATATGGCAGGGAAATAAATAGGACGTGTTTGCGTTACCCTGAGCACCCCAGCGGGGATTAATAATGAAGCTCGGCACGTTTATTATTTTCCTGTTATTCAACACCTATTATCTATAGAATACAACAAATAACTTATTTTTAAGGGTATTAAATCTATAGGCATCAACTTTTTTTTTTCTTAATGATAGTCTAGCAGGTGTGCACGAGTTCATTTGTTTGCTTTAGATGAGTGGTTAAATGCCTCAGATGGATGCTTCAGACGTGTAGATGCAGGTGTTGGGTATACAAAATATTAAACCAATGAGACTGAACACGTATTATTATTTTCCTTCTATTCGACATTTATTATATGTAGAAAGCAATACATATCATAATTTCATTGAAATTTACTAACTTGGCTTGTATCGGCTGAAGTACTATCGTACGTCTGGCATGGGTGCACATACTCATTGCCAGTCTGCATGTGTGATGCCGACTCTACACCATTCTGTTATATTTTTATTTAATGAATTCGGTGCCGGATAAAACGTATTGTCTTTTTGCACAGAGGCCAAACGATCTAATTAGTTTTTATTACCTCTAGCACAAATTCTAAT
This sequence comes from Coenobita brevimanus, assembly GCF_032717465.1. Lineage (NCBI taxonomy): Eukaryota > Metazoa > Arthropoda > Malacostraca > Decapoda > Coenobitidae > Coenobita > Coenobita brevimanus. The sequence goes on along the minus strand of NC_136957.1, from coordinate 24,255,225 downwards.
ACCTGTGTCTCATAACCGACATCGACGGGTTTGCGATACAAACTTTCCTGTCCCGTCATTCCACAACACTTCGTCGTTGTGTCATACTGCATAGCTCTGAAGGGTAATGATAGTTTTTCTTATGACTGTACAGATAAATGGATAAGTAGATAGATAGACAAAGACAGATTCATAGATTTTACACTGACTGATTGATTGGCTAATTGACTGATGCATACATTGGAAGCAGACTGGCAAACAAATAGACAAGTAGGTACACCAATGGACAAGTAGCCAGGTAGGAATGTAGTAAAAGTAGCCCTTCTGTTCACCTCACTCTCACAGGTCCTTTGAGAGGAAGGCAGGTAGATAGACGGATACACAATTAGATCAGCCAGCAGATAGATAAAGAAGTACACAGATACATGGATACGTAATTAATTAAATTAACACATAGGTAGCTAGACCAACAAACAAACAGACAGAAGACAAAGAAATAGACAAATACAAAGACAAGTAGCGAGACATGCAGGCAACGAGGTGGTATGAAGGACTGATCAAGAAAACAAGAAAATGAGTGAGGTAAAAACCCCTATACACAAATGGATGTACACAGAAAAAAACACAAAGAAAGAGGTAGAGACAGATAGATAGATAGCTGGAGAGAGAGAGAGAGAGAGAGAGAGAGAGAGAGAGAGAGAGGATATAATACGATAGACAGACTAGCAGATAGACTGGCAGGCAGATGGACAGAGGAAAGGTAGCTCCACTAATGATCTGCCCCGAGGTGTTTTGAGGGACGAAACACGATGCCGACATGTTTGTGACACGTGGGTAATACCAGCAACTGCCACAGCACTCTTCTTTTTCTTGTTCTTCTTCTTCCTTTGTCATTAATCTCATTATTATCACAGTATTGTTATAATAATACTGATAATAATAATATCAACAACAAGAACAACAACAGCAACAACAACAACAATAATAATAATAACAATAATAATAATAATAATAATAATAATAATATTAATTTTGATAATAATAATAATAATCTATCTATCTATCTATTGCCAGATGCTTCAATCCTGTTTGGGGTGGCCACAAACAAATCGCCTCCAAGTCGCCCTGTCCCCCGCCATTTCACTGCCCTGCTCCCAACTCCCCCCTCTCATCTCCCTCTCCACCCCATCCCTCCATCTCATCCTCGGCCTCCCCCTCCCTCTTCCCCACTCCACCTCACTCACATACACTCTCTTCGTCAGTCTTTCACCCTCCATCCTCTCCACATGGCCAAACCACCTCAGTGTGTTCCTCATAACACTTCCTATCACATCCACATCCACACCACAACGCTCCTTTATATCCTCATTCGTCAGCCTGTCTCTCCATGTGACTCCACAGGCTTCTCTTAAATAACTCATTTCCACTGCTCTCACTCTTGACTTGTGTCCTTCCAACAACGTCCAAGCTTCACTTCCGTACGTTAGAGTTGGTATCACAATACTGTCATGTAGCAACTTTTTCACTTCCATGCTCAATTCCCTGTTTCTTATCACTGCTTTCAAAGAACCAGCAACCTTTCTTCCCTGCTGTACCCTTTCAAGCACTTCACCCTCAAAACCTCCATTCTTACTCATCACACTACCCAAGTACTTAAACGTACTCACATTTTCCAATTCCTCACCATCCAACCTCGCTGTACATTCACTGACTTCACCTCTCTCAAAGACCATCACTTTACTCTTCCCTACATTCACCTTTAGATTCTGTTTCTTACACACTCTCCCAAACTCATCCACCAAGCCTTGCAGCTCCCCTGCATCTTCACTTAACACAGTATCATCTGCAAACAGGGAGTTTCCAAACACTATCCTCTCTCACCAGGGCCACTCCAACATCCACTACCCTACCTTGTACCTCTTTTATTACCCCATCCATGTACAGATTGAACAACCATGGAGACATGACACATCCCTGTTTCAACCCAACCTTCAAAGAGAAAAATTCACTTAGTTCACCATCCACACGCACTGCAGCCTTCGCACCATCGTACATACTCTTCACAGCATTCAACAACTTCCCATCTACTCCAAATATTCTTAACACTTTCCACAATCCTTGTCTATCCACCATGTCATATTCTTTCTCCAAATCCATGAAAGCCGCATACAACTTCTTTCCCTTCTCTAGAAACTTTTCCACTAAAGATCTAAGAATGAATATCTGCTCTACATAACCTCTTCCCTTCCTAAAGCCTCCCTGTTCTTCTCCAACTAATTTCTCTGTTCTTTCCCTATCTCTGTCAATAAGTATCCTACCATACACTTTTCCTATTATACTAAGAAGACAAATGCCCCTATGATTACCACACACTTCTTTTCCCCTTTCCTTTGTACAAGGGAATAATTATACCTGACTTCCAATCCTCCGGGACTCTACCTTCCTCCCAGGCCAATCTGCACATCTTCCACATCCATTCTACTACTATCTCTCCCCCATGCTTCAGCATTTCACCACACACTTCATCAATTCCTGGGGCTTTCCCGAATTTAACTTTCTTCATTGCTTCCACAACTTCTATCCTACTGATTTCTTCCTGTCTTCTCACCTCCCTCCTTCTCCCAGCCATTCCCCAGCCATTTATACTTGCATTACTTCCATCCTTTATGTTCAACAATTCCTTAAAGTGTTCTCTCCATCTGCTCACTTTTTCTCCCTTCTCCACTAGTAATCTACCATTTTTATCTTTCACTCCCCTGCTAACTTCACTTCCACCCTGTCTTACTCTTTTCACCTCTTTCCAGAACATTTTCTTACAGTCCCTCCACTTTACACTCAAATTCCTTCCAAATTCCTCATCCATTCTCTTCTTACTCTCTCTTACTAATCTTTTCACCTCTCTCTTTCTTTCTACATATAACTCTATCTTCCGCCTCTCAACTTCTTCCACGTCCCTATTTCTCATCCATTCATTGTATGCTTTCTTCTTTTGTGCCACAGCCTGTTTCACCTTTTCAGTCCACCAAGCTGTTCCTTGCACCCCCCTCCGTCTTCTCTTCCTTCCACACACCACATCACATGCTGCACATATTTCTTCTGTAAATATCCTACACACACCTTCCACGTCTCCCATCTGCTCCAATTCATATTTGCCCAATCGTTCCTCCACTTCACTCTTATACTCTGCCTTTTTCTCATCCTCTTGTAATCTTTCCACTCTCCTTGCAACTACTCCTTCCTCTCGTCTTTCCCTTCTTCTATTCCTCCATCTTACTTGAATTCTAATTCTGGCCACCACCAAGTAGTGGTCAGAAAGCCCACTCCCCCAACCTCTATAAACCTCTATAAAATAATACTAATTATTATTATTATTAATTATTACTGTAAATGTTATTATTATCATTACCATCATCATTAAATCCATTTTTTTTTTTATGTTTTATCCCAAATTTTCCTGATCCCCTTTCTGTGCAGCATTCGTTTCTTACTTATTCATGCTCTCTGTCTCCTCTTTCTCCAGGTACTCCTCGCTCCCTTTTGCTCCAACATATGTCCTGTCACTTCTCTGGCACACAGGCAGAAAATACGAAGAAAAGAACATGAGAACAAAGAAAATTGGAAAAAAGAAAATTAAGTGTATGATGAATAAAAAAAAAGCTAAAAAGAAGGAGCAGAGGAAGTTTTTTTTTTTTTTTTTTTTTACATGTCCGACTCTGGGCAAAGGCTTCAGGGCCTATTTCCCCGGGGTAGTGACCCATCCCAAGGTCCAGCTGTCCCCCTACATCTCCACATGTCACCACTTCGGCGCTAACACCCACCGTCCATACTGAATACATGCTAGGGCTGTCTCATACAGGACTGGTGTACTGGTATTAGCAGGGGTGGTTTTACGACATATCGGCGAGTCATCTGGTAGATCAGGAAAGTCAGCTTTTAGGAAATTCAAATCTTTAAACAGGTCCCTGCCCCAGCCGGGATTCGATCCCGGGTCCATTAGGACTGCAGGCCGCCTCTCTACCGCTTCAGCCACCGCAAAGAAATATGGAGAATAGACGAAATAACAGAAAGGATTGAAACAAAGGCATTCGGGGGCCGAATGTTAATCTCCCTCCAAAATATGTTGCTGGCTAAGGTACAAGCTACCTACAGACCATATCTGAAGATTCGATATTTTGCAACAGATACATACAGGCACAGAGACACACACATATACAAAAACTATATTGCCTTGTCTTGCTAAAAGCAGGAGATAAAATTTCGCAATGCTCTAGAGAAATCAGTTATTTATTTTACAAAAAGCAATCCAGATTAAGAAACAACATATGATGGCTTTCATTCAGTCGCCTCTGATCAAATCTTCACCAAAAGTAACAGACTTCTGCACATCCACATAGCCATTATTTCCTGAAAGTTTGGTGAAAATCGTCAACAACCATTTGAGATATTTTGGCAAATGATGCATACACACAGACACACACACAAACTAAACTATATGGCCTCGCCTTGCTAAAAGCGGGAGCACAGTCGCGCACGTACAGCCATAGAGGTCACAGGTCACGGCCTGACCGCTCTCCCGCTCACGCCACCATGGCGACCCAAGACGGAAATCGGCCTCGGTCCCCAACAACTCTTACTCAGCAGAGTGAAAATATCAGTGACTGTAACACCAACAGTGAAACTAACAGCGATGTATCTATCCAGGAGGAAAATCGGCAACGGTTCCCAACAACACAACCCCAGCAGATTGAAAGTACCAGTGATTGTTACAGCAACAGTGGAGCTAGCAACGATATACCTGAGAATGGATCTGACGCTGAAGATGACAACTTCACTTTAGTACAGCCAAGACACAAGAGTAGACGGGAAAAACAGCAGCAACTCTCACAATCTCAGCAAGTGGCCAGGCAATACTCCACAGAAAAAGGTACAGTACTATACTTTCCAGGGGATTGCAACCTCAATAAGGAAGAGAAAATAGAATGGATATCAAAGGCTTATCATTCAGGACTTAAAGTTAAAGCTCTTTTTGGCAAAACTAGCCCAATGATAGTTGGCAAAGATGCAAGCACGACGCAAAAACTTACAACGGAAGGCTTTAATGGCATAACTCTATATAAGCCTGCACCAAGAGTGAAGACAACAAAAATCATCATAAAGGGACTGCATACTGATATGCCACTAGACAATATTAACCAAGAACACCCATACATTAAAGGAGCGTCTTGGAACAAATGGAGTAAATACCATAAAGAGGTCATAGCTTGGTCCACAGGATATATACCATCATCAATTTCACTGTCAATAATAGATCACGACCTAACTGTAGAGGAATATATCCCTAGGCCTTCCCCCTGTGGAGTATGCTGCAGCTGGAATCACAAAACTAGCGAGTGCAAGGGTACACCTAAATGTAGATACTGTGCAGAGAACCACTTATCGTCAGTGTGTCTTGAGGAAATAAAGAAAGGTAAAAAAATCAACCGCAAGTGTGCAAATTGTGCAGGAGATCATAATGCAAATTCTACCAATTGCATGTACGTACCTAAGGGTGATAAGCCTGCACAAGCCTCTGCTGCAGCTCAAAATCCTGACACAGGACTCTCCCAACCCTCATATGAGTTCACTCTGCAAACATCAGCAACATCCCCGTCAACCACAACTCCCCATCCTGTCCCTCCTCCCACCACAACACCCCACCCTGCTGCCCAGCGCACCACAGCTCCCCAAACTGCCTTCTCTCCCACGTCTGCCCAACCCCCACTCTATAACCAGAACCACTTCCCGGCACCACCATGGGCAATGCAACCTGATGCAACATACTCCAGTATGAACAGCAAAGTAGAAAGTATGTATGACGCAATTAAGCGAATTGAGGAGAACTTCACAGAGATGAATAACCTGAGGAAGAAAGCTGCTGACATGGAGATCACCATCGCCAACCTACAGAAAGGACAACACTCACGACGAAATGACAAGAATGAAAATGAAGAGGGCCCTACGGAGACGAACGATTTGAGGAAGAAAGTTGCCGACCAGGAAAGGACTATCGCAGACCTACGGAAGGAACGACACTCACAAAACAATGACGAAAATGAAAAAGAAGATGACACATCCCCAAATGAAGAACATTGCTCACGACACAGTGATAATGAGGATAAGCAAGACAGCACATCAGTATCCATCGCCCCTCTAGAATACACACCAGAGCAATGCCAGAAAGCCATTAACACTATAAACAGGAGGCTTCCCTGGCCAAAAGACTTATCAATGAAGGTTGTGAGAAGTACTCTGAAGCAAACATCGCTGCAACCAGACTCAGAATATGTCATAGCCATCACCAGAGTAGCAGAAGCAATTGACAAGCTCAAAGACCTCACTCATGCAGCACGCAGCACTGATCAGACACAGGATGACAGTGACCAATAACTCCCCACTTAAGATACTGACGTGGAATATCAACGGACTGAAATATAGGTACATCGAACTACAACAGTTTGTGCTAGAAAACAGCATCGATATCATCTGCCTCCAGGAAACTAAACATGATAATAATGACAAGCTGGACCTATCTGGATACCATCACTTCACTGTTGACAGCTTTGAGAGGTGATGCAGTGGCAACGCCTACACCAGACATCGGGTCCTAATTACCTACATCAAGAATACCATACCAACACGGCTTAACCCCATATTCTTTCTCGGTGATGACAGTCAGACACTCACAGTAGGCATCACAGATGAGAGAGGGAGAGAGCTCTTTCAGGCTGTCAATGCATATATTGGACAGGGTAAGCTCGACTTAGATCAGGCTTACCTTCAAACAAGCGATGTACTTACGATAATTGCTGGAGATCTAAATGCAGTACATCCAAGGTTAGGCAGTAATGCTACTAGGCAAGCCAACCCAAATGGAGTCACCCTATATTCACACTTCACGAGCACACATACCGTAATCAAGTTACTCAGCCAACCAGAACCGACACACATGCAGGGAAATAGGCTTGATTATATATGCACAATCAATGACCCAGGACTGAATTACAGCAGTGAAGTTGTGGATACCCTTACCTCCGACCACTTTGGTTTGTATGCCGAAATAGAAATCACTACAGCCTTTAGGAGAATAATCAGACCTAAGAAATACATCACAATCCCCACCAAGCAGAAGGACATGATAAAGAGTAAACTGGAACTCTGATATGAGAACTACACACCTCTATCAACAGACCAATTCAATGAAGACCTTATAAGCAACCTAGAGTCAGCAATTACCATCAGTAAAAAAGGAGGGCCTAGAAGTCAGCCAAATGCGATCAAGAGATGGTACAACTGTGATGAGGCAATTAAAAGAATAAACAGGCAATATAAGAAAATAAAGAAAAATGGGAAAGTAATCCGAGCCCTGAAAACCTGACGATCTTTAAAAGAATGGAGAAACAGGTTCAGCAGGTCAAGCTCAAGGCAAGAGACAAATACTGGGCCAACTTCCTTCAAACCATCAATCATCAAACCCCACAACAAGAAATAGCGAGGAAGATCGATGTCATCCAAGGAAAGAAAAAAGCAAACCATTACACAGTAACCCGACGGCAAAAGCAAAGGAACTCATAAAACATTGGTCGTCTGTATCCTGCAAAGACAACCTACCACTTAAAGTAAGACATTCATGTAGAAAAAGAGTCAAAAGAAAGATAAACAAGCTACGTGATGCAGTAGGTAGGGCACATGAGATGGATTACAAACCTATCACTGAAGAGGAATTTAGGAAGTGTCTCAAAACAAAAGGATCAACAGCACCTGGGATGGACGGAATCACCTATGCAGTTATCAAGTTTTTAACTACCATCAAGGGCAATCCTGTACTTCGTCTGTACAACATGATCTGGATGGGTGGACCCATCCCCAAAGCATGGAAGAAAGCCATAATTGTTCCTATACCGAAACCAGGAAAGCCAGGCGAATATAGACCAATATCTTTAACATCGTGTCTCTGCAAATTCTTTGAGAGGATTGTGCTCAACAGGCTTTTGCACGTCGTGAAACCCAAACTAGCCAAGTGTCTCTACGGTTTCTTGCCTGGGAGGGGAACACATCAATGCATACACAGGGTTAAGGCAGGCATCACACAAAGATACACAGTTTTTGTAGACCTTAAAGGGGCCTTTGATAGAGCTAACCCAGATATAATACTCACCGAATTAGCATCAATGACACATGGGACACTTTTACGAATAGTACAGGAGTATTTAACTGACAGATACAGCTGTGTATACTTTGAAGGGGTGTACTCAAGATGGGAAGAAATGCAGTTAGGTACACCACAAGGAGGAGTCCTGTCACCTACTCTTTTTAACATCATCATGAATACAATCGGAAAAATAAACATCAAGGGAGTCACATTCACTATATATGCAGATGACATAGTAATACAGGCCAACACACGTAATCTAATGACAAGAGCTCTTAAGGAGTTCTCTAAAACATGCAATAGCATAGGACTGATAATAGCACCAGAGAAGACCAAAGTACTATAGTCTCACCAATCTAAAACCAAGGTTTGGTGGAGTCCTGCCGGGGATTTCCCGGCGTACAGCGTTGGCTTGTTTCCTATACTCTGATTGGCTAGTGGCTGACCTGACACCGTTAGAGTTCGTCCGCTCCCATCTCGCCACCTGGCCTGACATGACTTCACCCACTTCTGTGTGTGTGTGTGTGTGTGTGTGTGTGTGTGTGTGTGTGTGTTTGTGTATGTGTGTGTGTGTAAAGACAAACTAGTTTAAGTTATAAATATAATCAAAATAATGAATTTAAAAGTCGCATTCTCTCTCTCTCATATAATTTATGATTTTTTACCTGGTTATAGCCTTTAAATTACACTCTACATATTTTCTTCATAACTTACACTCTACATATTTTCTTCATAACTTTTCTTAAAGTTTCACGGCCGCCGGGGTAAGAAAGGTTACTCTTCATTTCTGCGTGGATTTTTTCAAGAGTAGGGATTTCTTTTCTGTCATAGAAATTTAAAACAGTTCTGCGTAACACATCTTCATTGAAGTTATCAAAAAAGTCTGCAATTGGTTTTACACGTTGCCTTTTCTTGGGAGACGTAAATTCTGGAGAGTTGTTTTCTTCATTATCTCTTGCTTCTCTGCGTATTGCTTCAATCCTGCTCTTGCTAAGTCCTGTTACTGTAGCTGTTCGATGAATTGCCCTTGAAACATCATCGAAAATTCCTCCGTACTGCTTCTCCTGCAGAAAATACTGGCTTACGTTGAAGGCCATTTCTTTGGCTTGACTATGTAGATGCGAGCGAGTTGGCGTAGCTGCCATTGTGTCTGCATCAACATAGAAAGTGAATAGTGGAAGCACCTGACAGAAGCTTAAATCTCCCTCCAATGGATTAACTCCCAGTATGGGCCTGGTGTTGCCGCTCGTGAGTGTTTTAACTTATTTATTTCTATTAAGAAAATAGCGTATGTTCTACTGATTCCTTCAAATTATATTATAAACGTAATTGTTACATTACTTACCCAACTTAGAACTACCGTGAAAGTCGGTAAAAGTAACTACATTTTTTTCAGCACCACTGTAAAATATGTATGCCACGTTTCTTTATTGATGTACAAGAGCCATATGCATTACAAGTTTACCTTCCTTTTATATGCTAGAATACTTACGTTTATATTGTATTAGTATGTGTGTACCTATCTGTGATGCCTATTACATATATAACAGAATCTACTCATCGCTCGTTTAGGAAGTATGGCATGGCTGCACCCAGCGCCAGACCCCACCCAAACCTGGGTTTAAGATTGGTGAGACTATACACAGGAAGGGAAAGAACAGGGGAAACCTTAGAATACAGGGAAAAGTCCTTGAGGAAGTTAGAACCTATCGATACATGGGCATTCTCCTAGGTAAAACCAACCAACACAGTGACGAAATAAGTAAGATTACACTAAAGATAAAGCCAAGACTAGCACTGCTTAAAAGGGTTGCAAGAGACAATGATGGGTCCACAGTACCACTCGTAAGACAGCTGTACATTATGGTAAGATCAATCATAGACTATAGTGCCAGTTCTCTCCTCCCGTTGACTAAGACCAGCATCAAACGACTCGAAGTCATCCAAAACAAGGCTATAAGAGCCATATTAGGCTCCCCCATGTCAGCTAGACGAGAATTAATCAGGTTAGAGGCAGGATTTACGACGATTGAACATAGATTAGTCAGTATAGCCACCAAACAAGTCATCAACTCATTGAACACAAGGGATGATGGTGCATTCTATAATGCAGTATTTCACTCAAGCCGAGTGCATTCAAATAATAAGTGAATTAGGACAATTAAGACATTGTTTTGTGAAACTAATGTACATGGCTATAATGATAACAATCGGCACACTGTAACACCCCTCCCACCATGGCAAGCTCCGAAGATAAATCTCTCTCTAACGTATCCCTCCCACAAGAAAGCAGATACGCCTGCCCCTCTCCTCAGACAGGACTTCCTGCACAGGCTCAGTGGTCTCCCAGGGGATTCCACGATCTACTACACCGACGGGTCCCTCTTGGAAGATGGACGAGCGGGCTCCGGGGTTGCGTGGTATGGAGAGCAGAAGGAAGAGGGTGGTGCAATATCGATGCGTCTCAGTGACGGGAGCTCAGTCACCCAATGTGAGATGCTCGCAATAACCTGTGCCTTAGCAACGGCAAGAAGAAAAGATGAAGATGCTATTATAGTGTCTGACAGCCTCGGCGCTTTACAGGCTCTGCAGTCAAGATCACCTGAGTACCAACGTCTGGCTGACAGAATACGTGCACTGGTATATAAGATACAGAGAAATGGTAAATCAGTGGACTTCATATGGGCACCTTTTCATTGTGGTATCATAGGAAATGAACGCGCAGACGCTCTAGCGAGAGAAGGGGCACTGAAAGATAGTGTGGACTATAAATTCGCCCTACCTGTGAGTGGAATCCAAGCTAAAATAGGTTCTAGAGTTATACAACAGTACAGCCAACACCTAGAAAAGATAAAAAACACACACGTAACATTCAGAAATTATGTATCAATATCAAAGTACAAGGCACCTGACTATGTCAGTGTAAAACTTACTACCAGAAGGCAGCAAACAACCTACAGTAGAATTAGACTACAATATAGATATCTCTGGGAAATAATACGGTCAGGTAGCAATGTGATTAGAAACTGCAGAGTATGTGGAGAGACCGCAAAGCACAACTTAGAGCACTACATTGCTGAGTGTCCATATGTTAAACCATACAGAGAATTATGTTCCTCAAATAGTAGAGATGATCTATTGGTACACTTCTTACAGCCCTCTATCCTTAAAAAGGTGATCAATGAATTCCCAGGTTTCGCTTGTGCAGTGTAACACAATTCATATATTTTAATCCCACATCACCTCTATACGTCCTTGTATATAGGTATGTCTGTATATGTATGTGCATATATGTATATATGTATGTGTGTGTATATGGGAGGATGCAGTATGGGTATGTGTATGTATGAGTATATGTGTATATATGTGTGTGTATGTGTATATGTATGTATATGTGTATATATATGTATGTGTGTGTATATATGCATATATGTATGTGTGTATGTACGTATATGTATGTATATGTATATGTGTGTGTATATGTATGTATATATGTGTGTATATGTATGTGTATGTATGACATGTCTGTATGTGGGTATATGTTTATACGGTATATGTTTTTGTTTTGTATGCATATCTCATTTTTTATGTATATCTATATGTATGTATATAGGGACATATGTATGTGTGAAGGTACATGTTTTTATGTATATCTATATGTATGTATATAAGGACATATGTATGTGTGAAGGTACATGTACTCTTGCCCTGCTCAATCACTCTCTTCCTCCACCCTCTCTTCCCCTGGGAGCTCAGCCCATCCTCTCCAGAACACTACCCCCAGGCAGACCCTCCCCCCCTAACCCGCATTCCCCCATTCCGCAGGGAATGCACCCCCCCCTCTCCCACTAATAATCCTTTACCTTGCTTTGTTCCCCACTCCCCCAGCTCTCCCTCCAGTCTCGACTCTCTCTCTCTCTCTCCACACCTGTGTTTGCCAACTTACCTCTCGTTTAAATCTTATAATTACTGACAGTTCTCAAACTAATATCCTCTGTAATTACTGACCTACCTCCTCCTCCTTCCCCTCCCTTGCTTCTCACCTATCTGTTATATCCCCACACAGCCGTTTCTGCTGCTCTCTCTCTCTCTCTCTCTCTCTCTCTCTCTCTCTCCACACCTTTGTTTGCCAATAATCTCCTCCTAAATCCCATTATTACTGATCTTCCTCTCCCCCCTCTCCCTAATGGGTATCTCACTGAAGTTCGTACCAGCTTACGATGTTATTTATTTGGACTTTAGTAAAGCTTTTGATAGGGTCCCACACGAAAGGTTATAGTAGCCGCAGCGAGAAATGAACGCTGTGGTGGGGCAGCCGGTCATCCGGGGATTCCCCCACTGTAGCCATATCTACATGTCACCGACCACCGGCCACCGCTGCAGCCCCGCTCCATGATCCTTACCCTGTGTCTCTGGCTTTCTCTTTCTCTCTCGGTTTTTATATAAACTGGTGTATTTCCGAAACTAATTATGAAATTATTATGACTTTTGTTCCACACCACCTTTGAGGTAAAAATCAAGGAGAGTTTTCTGTATAAAGGTTTCCCCCCCCTCCTAAATGTGGCATATGAGCGGGGGAGTGCGGCCTTGCCGATACCTCCGCCTGACCTATAATTATACACTCGCCAGAACTGACCTGCCCTCAGACAAGGGGGGGAAACCTTATACAGAAAACTCTCCTTTATTTTTACCTCAGTGGTGGTGTGGAACAAAAGTCATAATAATTTCATAATTAGTTTTGAAATACAGCAGTTTATATAGAAACTGAGAGAGAAAGAGAAAGCCAGAGACACAGGGTAAGGATCATGGAGCGGGGCTGCAGCGGTGGCCGATGGTCGGTGACATCCTACCTCTATGGTCGGTGACATGTAGATATGGCTACAGTGGGGGAATCCCCGGATGACCGGCTGCCCCACCAGCAGCTCATTTCTCATGCGGCTACTATAGTTAGAAAGGTTCGAGCACACGGTATAGACGGCGATATCTTAAAATGGATAGAATCCTGGCTGAAAGGACGAAAGCAGAGAGTATTAATAAATGGAACTAAGTCGGACTGGGGATTAGTAACTAGCGGTGTACCACAGGGTTCAGTACTCGGTCCCTTATTATTTATCATATATATAAATGATCTAGACTTAGGAGTCAATAGCAGCATCAGCAAATTTGCCGACGATACAAAAATAGGGCGTATCATTAACTCGACTGACGATTGCCATAACTTACAGAAAGACCTCGATACATTGTCCAAATGGTCTAAAACTTGGCAAATGGAATTTAACGTTGAAAAATGTAAAGTACTTAACGTAGGCAAGACCATTGGAGATACTAAATACAGCTTAGATAACAAAGAAATTAGCAAATCGGAATGCGAGAGAGATCTAGGAGTTATGATTAGTAACGACCTTAAACCTAGGCAACAGTGTATTTATGCGAGAAATAAAGCAAATAGGGTCCTAGGATTTATTTCGAGAAGCGTGAGCAATAGATCATCTAAAGTAATACTAAAACTTTATCTAGCATTAGTAAGGCCACATTTAGACTACGCAGTACAATTCTGGTGTCCTTACTATAGAATGGATATTAATTCGTTAGAAAATGTACAGAGAAGAATGACTAAAATGATACATGACGTCCGGAACCTGTCATATGAAGACAGACTGAAAAGACTAAGTCTGCATTCGCTAGAAAGGCGTAGAGTAAGGGGAGACTTAATTGAGGTGTTTAAGTGGATGAATGGTATAAATAAGGGAGATATTAGCAAGGTACTTAAAGTGAGCATACAGGATAGAACTAGAAATAATGGTTTCAAACTAGAAAAATTCCGTTTCAGTAAGGAAATCGGTAGAAATTGGTTTGGTAATAGAGTAGTAGACGAATGGAATAAGCTACCTAGTAAAGTAGTTGCTGCCTCTTCCATTGAGAGTTTCAAGCATAGGCTAGATAAGCATATGACAAATAAGGGGTGGATATAGAATAAAGAAAATCTTATAACCAATACTAATTCAAAAAATTTTTCTTTTCAGGTTACACTATGATAGTCTCTATTCTCCTTTCACACTTTCCTGTAAAATGTCCACGCCAGTTTTTCTATACGGCGTGGTGTTCTTTCTGACTTTTTCCTGCCGGCTTCGGCTGGAGGGTTTGGAGGGCGGGGGAGAGCCTTCTTCTTTGCTGTCCTTATCTCATTCTAGTAGTTCAGTTACTCTTCTAGGAGCTGCCTAGCATGGGCCAACCGGCCTACTGCAGTTATCCTCTCTTCTTATGTTCTTATGTTCTTATATGTACTTATCACTAAGTATATTGCATTAAGTCTACATATTTAGATATTATACAGTATTTGGTACTATATTATGATGTACTACAAATTGTAACAATGTAACCGCACGACAGTTTTGTAACAGTATCACTCAATATTTATTTAGGTAACGTCATGTCGTCATACTATATTCTTGTAACTTAATGTCTAATGCTATCATTCTTTTTCAACAACAGTATGCAACCACGCTCTCTCTCTCTCTCTCTCTCTCTCTCCACCTGTGTTTGCCAATTTACCTCTTCTCTAAATCTTATAATTACTGACAGTTCTCAGACTAAAGTCCTCTATAATTGCTGACCTACCTCTTCCTCCTTTCCCTCTTTTTTTTTTTTTTTTTTTGCCTATCGACCATTGAGGCCGAAGCCTCTGGTCATTAAGGCAAATATATATATATATGTATATATATATATATATATATATATATATATATATATATATATGTATATATATTGACACATATATACATATACTGTATATACAAACATATATATATACATACATACATACATACACACATCCATGCATATGAACATACACACTTTCATGCACACGTACATATATATATAATAATTTTTATTTTATTATTTTTTTGTAGTTTTATTTTTATTATTTTTATTTATTTTTTATATTTTTAACCTTATATTACTTATAAACAAAATACCTAATTTAAAGACCCTAAAACTAACCACCTAACAGACAAATCGCTAACCTATACTAAATCCTAAGAGACAAATAACTAGGCCTACACTAATATTCAAAAAGCCTCGACCAAGAGAACACCATCGACTGCAGATATGTAATGCTTTTCTACATTACATACCTGCACTCATCACCTGGTGACTGTCAGTCGAGGCACAACCTAATATAGGGGACATCAATATATGAAAGGGAACCAGACGAGTCAGGAACATTTCCATATACGTCAGCTGTCGTCCCTAATTAGAATAACTTAAGCAAGATAATATAATGTATTTACATAATTTATACAAAAATTGAAGAACCTCGCCCAGCAGACTACCATCGACTGCAAGTGCCCAATACCTTCCTATATTGCACACTTGCACTCATCAGCTGGTGACTGTCAGGCAAGGAACTTGGCTTAATGTAGGGGACATCTATATTAGAAATAGATCGGTGGGAGGAGGAACTATTTAAAATATGTCAACTGTCAACCCTAATTAATATTACAATATATACATATTTATTGTTCATAAAAACCATAACCACACAGTAAAAAAGTCACATCACTCTGATCAGTCCGGTCTCTCTCAAGAAAGCCATCAATTTATCAGTCATAACAATGTCCCCATCACCCAGGATGGTGGAGAGGGTGAAGGGGACGTCTACTGCGCCGCAGTAATTCATAAGTGAAGCGCGTTCACGAATAAATCGCCGACAGCGCAGGATGATATGACTGATAGATAACACCGCATTACAGATGTCACAGTGCGGTGGGAAGCGTCTTTCCATATATGGTTTTATGTGGGTTAAAACGGTGGCATTCAGCCGTAGCCGTGCCAACACTTTTTCTTCTAGGCGACTGGGACGGTTGGCAGTGTCCCAGTCGCCCAGGTACGGCTTACAAGTTGGAATATTTAGTCTGGTCCACTGACCTTGCCACAGAAGATTTATTGATTTCTTTCCGAGAGATAGACTCGACCGTAGATCACGAGGAACGTCCCAAGTCTCCTCGAGCTCCACAGCCGACTTTGCAAGTAAGTCAGCCTGCTCATTGCCGTAGATACGACAATGACCAGGCACCCAGATCAGCGTGAATGACTTGTTGCATGAATGCAACTTATTAACGATGCGGCCCTGGATCTCATGAGAGTCCGTAGTGCAAGATGCAATTGCCTGAAGGGCTGATTTTGAATCTGAAAATATGACAAATGAGTCATGTCTAGAATTGAGAGCATAGTCTATGGCTTTGTCAATAGCAAAAAGTTCTGAAGTAAACACAGATGTATGAGTCGGCAACCGATACCTGAGGGCACATTCAGTCGACCACACACTTGCACCCACACATTCACTCGACTTGGAGCCGTCGGTGTACAATTGATGGGACCCCAAGTGACGAACAATGATGTTACGAAACAAGTGGTGGACCTCCGCCTCCAGCGCCTTGGCCTTTGGTGCTGGGAGCCACGTAACATCGACTGTAAAGCCGGGTGGCTCCCAAGGCGCTATATTTTTAAGCACCAACTTGTCACAGTCACTGGGGTCCACATCAAGCTCCTGAGTCAGTAAGTGGAGGCGAGCGGCAAGTGGCCGACGCACCCCCCGCAGAAGGTGGTGGTATTGACGCAGGGGGGTACAGGCCACATTGCCGATATTACTTTTTCTTAATGTCCTTATGCCGTAGGACAAGGCCAGGTGGTCACGGCGAATACGGAGGGGAGGCACATTCGCCTCCACTTCCATACGAGCCACACGGGTACACCGTACAGCATCAAGACACATTCGCAAGCATTTATTCTGTAACACATCCAATCCTTTCAGCGTGGCATCAGATGCCGAGCCATACACCTGTGCGCCATAGTCTAGCTTCGATCGAATAAGGGACTTATACACCATTAATAAAGATTTTCTGTCGGCACCCCAGGTAGTACCCGCTAGGTACTTGAGGACATTTAACGGTTTATCACAACGAGCAAGCAAAGTATTAACGTGAAGTTTAAAATTCATTCTACGATCAAAATGTATTCCTAAAAATTTTACAGAATTTTGAAAAGGTACCGCCTGATTATCCAAAGTTAAGCACAAATTAGGTACGTTACGATTAGTGAAAACTATAGCGGCACACTTACGTACGGAAAACTTAAATCCCCACTGCAAGGCCCATTGGTGGACGGAGTCAAGGGCTGCTTGAATCCGCCCAGCCGAAAATTGTGCATTACGGGAAGAGTGCCATATTGCACAATCGTCAGCATAGAGTGAGTATTTAAGATTCCTCGGGATGGGAGCTGATGACAGAATATCATTGATCATAATACTAAATAAGGTAGGACTAAGCACACTTCCCTGCGGCACCCCGTTTTCCTGGATAAATATATCCGATGTTACGTTACGGGGCAATTTGACAGAGAAAGTTCTGTCCCTTAAGAAATTTGAAATAAAAACAGGCAAATTTCCTCTTAAACCATAAGCATAGAGCTTCATTAGTACACCGTGTCGCCAGGTCATGTCATAGGCTTTATGGATGTCCAAGAACACCCCTATCATGAATTCTTTATTGGCAAATGCCTCTGCAATACAATGCTCCAAATTCATTAAATGATCTAGTGAACTTCTGTATTTACGGAAGCCACATTGTTGATCATTTAACAAATTCTTCGACTCTAAAACAAAAAGAAGCCTATTGTTAACCATACGCTCCATGACCTTACATAGACAAGAAGTCAACACAATAGGACGAAATGAAGTGGGATTCATAAGACGACCAGCCTCTTTGGGTATCGGTATGACGTGCGCAAAGTGCCATGAGTTTGGGAACGTTCGAGACGCCCAAATCTCATTGTACAATGCTAACATCTTAATCAGGTTGTCCTGATTAAGATGCTGGATCATACCGTACGTGATGGTGTCTGGTCCAGGGCTGGTGTCTTTACAGGATTTAAGGGCAAGGAGCAGTTCATCTAGCGTAAACTCTTGGTTGTACAGGGAGTCTACGTCTTCTGTGGCAAAGTCTAATATCTGTAGCTCAGCCGTGCGTTTATGATGTTGGAAACGCAGGTCATAATTGGCTGAGCTACTTACATGAGAAAAACTCCTGGCGAGGATGTTAGCAACGTCCACGGGCTCGTCATAGGTGGTGTTATTCACCTGCAAGGTGGTGACAGGGAAGTATGGGCGTTTATTATTTAATAATCTTATAGTGGACCAGACTTTATTTAATGGTGTTGTACGAGTCACCGTGGACACAAAGGACCGCCAGGAGTCACGTTTAGCCCTTCTTATTATTCTCCTTGCCTCAGCCCGTGCCTGTTTGTATGCAATAAAATTTTCCTCAGTGGGCTGACTATCAAAAATCCTGTATCTCCTATTGCGTTTTCTTAATGCTTGTCGGCAATCCGGCGTCCACCAATGTGCTCTGTGCTTCGCATGAACTGTAGAAGTCTTGGGAATAGCAGCCTCAGCTGCGTGTAATATGGATTGGGTTATATTTTTGACCTTAACATCTATGGTCTCCCCAGATATATCTAAATTGGCGATCCTTGAGAAGGATCCCCAATCTGCTTTCTTATAGTTAAATTTTGGAGGTGGAGGGTCCGAAATGATGTCGCGTGTATAAGAAAGACAGATGGGTAAATGATCACTTCCCAAGGAGTCGTCGTAAGGGTCCCATGAGAGATCTTGATGTATACCAGGGGAGGCCAAAGATAAGTCAATGGCCGAAAAGTTACCAGTACGATCATCTACACGAGTCGCTCTACCATCGTTCAGAAGACAGAGGTTGGACTGTAGTATTAGGTCGGCTACTTGCTCCCCACGACCATCAATCCTCAAGCTACCCCATTGATAGTGATGGGCGTTAAAATCGCCCAACACTAACCTATTTCCAGGCAGATGTTCAACTAGTGAATTTAAAGCATCACTATCAATGGGGCCATGTGGGGGACAGTACAGAGAGGAAATAGACAGATACGTGTTATTAAATTTTACTCTGCACGCGACAGCTTCCAGAGTAGAATTTAGAATCACTTCCGTTTGTGGGTGTGATTTGTGTGTGTAAATGGCAACTCCGTGACCTTCATATCTTCTATACGAGTGGTAGTGTCTGAACTGTGAAGGATCAGGATGATCCTCCAGGCACGTCTCCTGTAAACAAACAACGTCTGGCCTGTGTAGTGAAAGCAAGATAGCTATATTATGTAACTTATTCCCAATACCTCTACAATTCCACTGCAGTATAGTGAATGCGGCGGTTTAAGATTTTCGAGGGTGGCCAGTGTGCTTAGTCTTTTTATGCCCCCCGCGACCAGGCGAGTGGCTACCGGGGACCTATCCCGGTGCTTGTTTGTGGAGATGTCCATAGTCTCATCAATAACGAGGCTCCCAGATTCCATCGAGGAAGAGCTATTCTTTCTCTCCCTCACTGGACCAGGAGCAGGAATGACATGAGGACGTGACTGTTTGGTGAGGGTGGTCAAGTTAATTTTATCTGACTTGTCAGGCTTCTGTTTTGACCGCACTAGACTGCGGAAGGAGCAGCGGCAGCCTGTGAGTATGAAGTGGCAATAGGGATGTCTGTCAGAGAGTTGGAACGTACAGGAGGCTTAGACTGAGAGGTAGGGCGTGGGGCATGAGGAGCGAATGTTAGGTCAGTCTGTGTTTCAACGGTGCAAATCACGGGACGGGACACAACCGCCGATGCATAGGAGACATTAGGCTTGGGAGTTGCATGCAACTCCTTCACCTTCTTCCTTGCATCGTAAAAGGAAATGCTCCTCGATCGCCTTCACTGTGCAGACCTCTTTCTCCTCCTTCCACTTGGGACAAGCCCTCGAGGAAGTGGAGTGAGAATCCTTACAGTGGAAGCAACACTCCGTCTCAGATGTACAGTGTTCAGCAGAATGTCCCACATTCGCGCACCTACCACACACTGGCTGGGAAGCCCTACAAGCCTTTTCATGATGCCCATAAATCTGGCATTTTAAGCAACGCAAGGGGTTCGGGATGTATGGTCTGACGTTAAGAATTTCATAACCAATTCTGATGTTTGAAGGTAAAGCAACTTTGCCGAACGTTAGGACAACTGTGGCGGTCTTCGCTCTTCCTGCCTTCCGAGAATCTAGTTATGAAACGGGCCTCTATAACATCCTGCTGAGCAAGTTCTTGTACGATCTCTTCCTCCTCCATGACCACAAGATCTCTGCAGGTGATCACACCTTTGCAGGAATTCATGGAGTGAGGGATCGTGGTCTGAACATCATAACAGTGGAACTTGCTCAGTTTTAGCAAATCCTTTACCTGACTTGAGTTCCTAGTTTTAACGAGAAGATCTCCACTCGCAAGTTTTTTCACTTGTTCCACCTCACCTGCACACCCATCAATCACCTTCTTGATGATAAAGGGATTGAGGCTGGACAGGGGAGTGGGACCAACCGCATGTATCTGTACAAACTCAGCATTTCTAAAATCAATGTCAAGACGGGTACGTGTCTGGGGCCGTTCAGTCTGGGGGTAGTCAGTCCGTGAGACAGTCGGGGGTCGGTCAGGACTACCTCCCCCCCTGAAGGGGAGGGAGGCAGCAGTGGCGTCCGCCATAGTTACCACTTCCCCCGTGAGGGGGAAGTGGGAAGAGAGAAAAACGACCAAGGGAGAATTGCCCGGGAACACACACCTAATCTGAGATTACCCTCTCAAACCACTCTCGGGAGGACGCGCCCGTGTGTAACTCACACCCCAGAGCGATCAGTGGGGGGTACACTCCAGAGGTGAGTAAGCAAAGGCAATCTCAGGAAACAGATATAGACACTTACTATATCTCTAAAGGGCTGGGAGGAGAATTAGTACTAGCTAACCTAACTTTATTGAAAAACGCCCTAGTGGCGGAGAAAACAAAGCTAAAGCCGGTGAGGCAACCCTGCAGCTAGAGGAGAGCCAGAGAAACACGTCTGCACACTCCACGACCATGCATCAAAGTCCTCCATTTCCCTCCCTTGCTTCTCACCTATATGTTATAATCCTCTCTCTCTCTCTCTCTCTCTCTCTCTCATTACACTGTGACCATACCAAAATCTCCACAATCTTATAATAGGAAATTTACCACTGCCTGTTTCTTGTTAAGAAACAATGTGTATATAAACATACTATATTGGTGTAACTTTGTATCTGTGATTATTAATCTATTTCTATGTTTATTACAATGGTTCAACCCATCAAGGCAATCCACCCGACGTATAGGTTACTAGGGGGGGCGCCATTTGTGTCATTTTTATTATGTAAACCTTACACAATAAAAAAAAATGTAAATCAAAAGCGGGAGAAAATGAAATGAAAAGGAGTGAATATGATCAATCAGGAGAGAAAGAAAGAAAGGACAAGCAGCAATACAGACAGGTAGAAAAAACAGACAGACACACACTGGGATAATTAAAACGCTAAAGGCTGGGAGCGAGTGTGAGAAGGGAAGAGAGTCAGTTGTAATGAGTCTTTAGGGTCAGCGAGAGAGAGAGAGAGAGAGAGAGAGAGAGAGAGAGAGAGAGAGAGAGAGAGAGAGAGAGAGAGAGACGGACAGACAGACAGGCAGGCAGACAGACAGACAGGCAGACAGAATGTGTGTGTGTGTGTGTGTGTGTGTGTGTGTGTGTGTGTGTGTGTGTGTGTGTGTGTGTGTCTGTGTGTGCTAATTACACAGAATGCAAGTACAATGCAGATTACAGAGATACGCAGTACCAGAAGAGGTGGATCGGCCCTGATGCTAATAGACAGCCATATTCTGTTCGCAGAAATAAAGAGAAGACTAGACCAATGTCAAGGCTCTGCCCGACTCTAACACCTGTGGTTGTGAGGCGTAAAGAGAATTAAAGCTACACCGACCAGGAAAAACAAAAAATGCTGATTGACAGGAACAGCAAAAAGAAGGTTTAGGCATAACGTGTGTGATTAGCAAAGCCTGAAGAACAACGACCTATTTTGCTGAGCGTTTTTTTTTTTTTTTGTATGTTTATTTCATTTTTTAGTAGTAATGGTTGTATGTACTGCATATAAGTTAATTCCATTATTTTAAGGTATCGTGCATAGTTTTTGTTTTGTTTTTTCCGTAAGAAACGAAGATGATAGTTAAACCATAATAATGTTAACAAAGTAGTGATCTTACATGGTATTGATATTAGAACTACGAACATCATAATCCTCCACAATGCCCAGATTATACAACTACTTTGTGCCATCTTTGGTAACCCCATCACCTGTAAGAGAGAGAGAGAGAGAGAGAGAGAGAGAGAGAGAGAGAGAGAGAGAAGAACTCTACGAGCTAGACAATTATCGATCATGTAGCCCCGCAAGGTGACGGGAGAGAGCTACCTCTCAAAGCAGGGCAGCTACCCGGGCGAGGAGCAAATTCTCGACTCTTCTGCCTCGAGTCAGGCGCTCTACCACTGAACCACCCTGCCTCAGAGAGAGAGAGAGAGAGAGAGAGAGAGTTAGGGAATATGAAGGAGTGAAGATAGGGGAGAGACGTGCTTTAATGACTATAATGGATGAAGGTGAGGAGAGAAAAAAAAATAAAGGAAAGGAGATAGGAAATGAGAATAAAGGAGAGGGGACGGTGTAATAACCGAGAAAGGGAAGAGGAAGGGCGGAAGAGTAAGAAATGACATAGGAAAGATGAATGGAAGGAGAATTAAAGAAAGAATATGTAAGCAAGGAAATAATAGAATTAACTGATAGAGTGAATATGGTATTTGGATAATAAGCTTGATAATATCTGAAATCAGTACATTTATCATTATCATCATAACTATCAGTCAATATCCTCATCCTCATCTCCATAAGGCAACGTTTACAAATGCTTTCGTGAATTGGGCTCTTTCATTTCAATGGGTCATACATCAAAAGACAAAGGAAAGCCACGATACTGTCTCGTCAACACCCCTGCTTTTCTGTAGGAGGTACAGTGATGCCTGCAACACGAGTGCTGGGTGGTGGGGCTGTGCTACCACTACATCACTACGAAGAAGGAAAGTTTACAGCTATACTAGTACTCAGATTTATTTTGTCATCATTTTGGCACTCAGTTGGGTAATTATTATTATTATTATTATTATTATTATTATTTCTTATTATTATTATCATTATTATTATAATATTCTTCTCTCTGGCCAGTCCACTGGAGCACTGTCATGATGTTCGAACCATAAAACTGTATCACAAGATTCAGGTCCAACGAGGGCATTGTTTGGTCAGTAGTCGTCTTGCAGGTCATGCTTCACAAGGGACAAAGAAAACTATGCACTTTCACCAGCTGCTGGTGAAGGTGCAAAGAATGAGGTCGAGTCAGCACCTCTGGACCTTCGCAGCCAGAACAGCAAGTTTGTGAAACCCGTCCAGAGCCACCACAGATGTCAACCGGAAGACAACTCAGCAAGTGAAGGTTGATGCACACTGATGATCGACGACATAAAACACATCCCATTCTCTCACTTATATGTAATATAAAGAATGTTTACATTTTACAATAAGTTATTAAGTGGGGGCGCTCACCATCCACTCACTTGATGTAATGCTGCTCTCGGGTGTCTGCTCTTTCCTCTCTTCCTTACTTTTTTCCTTCCTTCCTATTCTGTCTTTATTTCCTTCATTTTTTCCTCCTCCTTCTGTCTACGGATGACTCTAAAGTGACTGGCAAGCCAAATGGTTTCCTGTACACCACGAAACCATATTATGGCGCCTGGTGGTTTAGTGGGTAATTAAGGCGCTCCAATAGGATTGAGTCTCTGCAGGTTTTATCCAAGGGGTGGTTGGGGTTTATCGCTCAAGTAATGCCACTCAGGGACGAGTCAGGCTGGTCACCCTCTTCTTAAATTTCAGGACCAACTTGCCTAGCCCCGGGTTCCTACGCTCCTTATGGGGAACCACAGGACTGGATGATGATGATAATGACGATATTTAAAACGAAATACCTTTTAACCTACAAAACAGCTGACTGTGTAATAACCTACTATGACAGATGTTACCCATACCCAGTTATGTACATGAGTACGGCTTGAGAGAGAGAGAGAGAGAGAGAGAGAGAGAGAGAGAGAGAGAGAGAGAAAGCAAAACAATTCAAAAAAAGAAAGCAGGAAGAGATAGAGAGGAAAGGAGATAGGAAGCAGATGACAGAAGCTACCACAATACCGCAAAAATAGTGTGGAGAAGATGGAGAAAGAGGGGGAAATAGAATATGTGGAAAATAAGGAAAGGAAATGATGTGTGTGTGTGTGTGTGTGTGTGTGTGTGTGTGTGTGTGAGAGAGAGAGAGAGAGAGAGAGAGAGAGAGAGAGAATGACGAAATGAAGAACAAAAGAAAAGCAAAAACAGTAAGGAAACTAAAACAGAAACATAATGCTGCAAGGACAGAAAGAGGATAAAGAAAGAGAACGGTAAGGGAATGCGCAGATTTGGAAGGAGAAAGACAACATTTGAATGGAAAGAAGATGTGTAAAAAGGAACGAACGAATGTCTGAAGGAGAGTAAAGATCGGTAGACAAAGGAGCAAGAGAAAAAGCAAAAGAGGAGATAGGTGTTATAAATGTAATGGTGATGGTGGTGGTGATGATGATGATGATGATGACTGTATCGGAGAGGGAGTAGAAAAAAAAAAAAGAACAGGAAGAAGGCTACAAACTAGTTAAACATACACTACAAGAGAAAGCGTGTAAAAAACTGAATGATCTGCATATACTCGTACTACTTTTCATAAATTAAGACTGCATCACCCAAGACTGTTTTTGCTTCAAGTTGCCTAATTTTTTTGTCTTAAGCGTCTTGAAGTAGTCTGCTGTTGTGCCTCCCTGTCTTCCTGTACACCTCACTGTGGCAGGGTCTAGAGAGGGGACTGAGACACTTAGGATGTACTATTCATTATTCATGCTTCTACAGTGCTGAAGTAAGTTTTGGATCAGTGCTAAAGCAGTACCTCCTTACTGAAAGCAAAAAGCCTGTGTAGTTTGTGGGCACTTATAAAGTGAATCCCCCCCCCCTCCCTCTTTCTCTATGACATCCTTTTCCAAAAGCCTAGTGACTCCTTTCAGAGACGGCACTGAGGAGAGAGAGAGAGAGAGAGAGAGAGAGGACAAGAAGAAACTAGCTTACTTATTTTCCCCTCCTTGCATTTTCTGCACTCCTGCATTATTCTCTTCCCCTTCTCCTCTTGTTCCTATTCTCTCCCTTGTGTGTGTGTGTGTGTGTGTGTGTGTGTGTGTGTGTGTGTGTGTGTGTGTGTGTGTGTGTGTGTGTGTGTGTGTTTTATTGAATGTAGAGAAATTTCAGCAGATTAACAAGAGGCTCTACTATGTATTATACTAGAGTGCACAGAGGAGAGTAATAACCCTTCAGCCAGGATTTTTACTTTTTTTTTGTGGGGGGGGGGGTTATAGCTAGTTATCAGGCTTACGTGAGAACTTTTGAACTGGAAGAGTTATTGGCGATCGTCTCTTATCCCTTCACTACGACACATCGTTTCTATCTAGCTATCTATTGCCAGATGCCTCAACCCAGAAGGGGTGGCCACAAACAAGTCGCCTCCATGTCGCCATGTCCAACGAAATTTCAATAACTCGCTCCCAACTCACACACCCCTTTCATTATAAAAGCATTCAAATACTCGTATACCAACAGTCTGAAATAAAACCGCGCTATTCAAGTGACCATTCCCAACCCTCTAACTATCGCTCAATTGCTTTAACATCCTGTTTCAAAAGTTTTCGAGTCTATTCTTAACAGAAAAATTTTAAAACATCTTTCCTATCACGACCTTCTTTTTGATAGTATGGGTTCCGTAAGGGACGCTCCACTGGCGATCTTCTCACCTACTTTTCGGACTCCTGGTCATCCTCCTTTCGGGACTTTGGTGAAAGCTTTGCCATTGCACATGGCATCTCAAAGGCTTTCGATCGAGTCTGGCATAAATCTTTACTTTCCAAACTTCCCTCTTATGGTTTGTATCCTTCTATCTGTGCCTTCATCTACAGCTTCCTTTCTTGACGTTCTATAGCTGCTGTTGTTGACGGCCATCGTCCGTCTCCTAGATCTATCAATAGTGGTGTTCCCGTCATGGCTCTGTCCAATCACCGACTTTCTTCCTTTTAATCATCAATGACCTTCTAGGCTGTACATCTAACCCTGTCCACTCCATACGCTGATGATTCCAGACTTGCCCTCTTCCATTTGGCTATCGCAATGTCCATCTCAGCAGTTACATTTCAACAAACAAGGGATGCGGCTATGGCACACTTAATGTCTGACTTGGCTCGTACTCTCTGACTGGGGAAGAATAATCTTTGTTTGTAATGCATCAAAAACTCAGTTCTTACACCTATCAACCCGACAAAATCTTCCACGGGGAGTAACCCACTAATGTTTAATAATATCCAGCTTAATCCCTACATCATCCTTAAACATATTTTGGGTTTCATTCTCTCGAGACTCCCATCTTGTAAAGATTATATTACATCTCTTGTAAAATCTGCTTCCCAAGAGATCAGGTGTTGCTAAGCCGACTCAGTACCTTCTTTACCCCCTGCACAGTTGTTGACTTCATACACGGGTTTTATTCGCCCCTGTGTAGAGTACAATTTTCATGTGCGGGGGAGGCTCCTGGCACACACCGATCTTCTCAATAGGGTGGATCTCAAAGCGCTTTTCGTCTCATCAATCTCTCCTCCTCATCACTGGCTCCGTTCAACATCTGTCGTCTTTGCCGCACTGTTGCATCTTTATCTCTTTTCTATCTCTTCTTCAATGATCACTGCCCTCGTGAACTGTCTGCTTGCATCTCTCCACCTCTACGCCACGACGGGAGCGTAGTACATCAATGTCTAGGGAATAAAACTCTCATCCCTTTTCTCTGTCCAACTCTTCTAATTCAAGAGTTAACCGTTACTACCAGTCCCTCATTGATGCAACAGAGGTCATCTCTGGAACAGTCTCACTCTGTATTTCCTACTTAATATGATCTCCAGTCTTTCAAACGTGCAGGTGTGTCCAGGCATCTCGAAGTGAACGGATCTTGAATTTTTCTCTCTCTCTTTTCGTTTTGTTTTACGTATTTTATCTTAGAAGGAACTGTTTTCGGGCTCCTGGCCTTTGGTTCCTTCTTCCTTTGCATAAAAAAAAAGTAAGGGAACTCTTGAAGGCAACGATGAAAATCATTCTCAGTAGAGCGTCTAGCTTCAAGTTGGTAAAAAAAGTGCACACACCTTGGCATTATAATTATACATTGCTACGCTGTTCGTCCGAAATAAGTCATGGTATGTAGCTTTTTTTCTTTTTTATTGCTGCAGACAGATAAATTTATATCACTGAGATGCAAACCAGACGATAATATGTATCTAAAATGTGCAATTATATTTAACTGGAGACTTACAGGTATTATTTGGGTTAACATTTTTTTTTTTTCATACAATTCCCCTCCCCTTTACTCTTCCTAATCTAGTCTTTCCTCTTCCTCCTATCTTTCATTCCCAACTGAACCTCGAGAGGATCAAGCATTCTATACTATTCGCTTATCGTTGAACCCTCTTGTACTCTACTGTACTAAATCTTTCCTTTCTTCCCCTGAGTTCTCCCTCCCTTCTCTTCCCCCTACTCCACTTCTCTTTCCTATTAGGCTACTGTTCCTCCTCTTACCTTCTTATTGCGATCCCCCTTTGTTCCTCTCATTTCTCTCTCTTTTCTTTCCATCTGCCTCTATCCTTCTCTGGTTCCCCCCTTGTCCTCACCTCTCCTTCTCCTCCCGTCGCTTTCATTTCTCCTCCTTTCCCCTCCCTCTTCTGTTTTTATCCACCACCCTCTTCTCACTCCCATGGCCTCACTGCTTTCCTCTCCTCCTAAGCCGTCCTTCTATCGTACATCCTTCCCCCCCCTCGCTGCCTAACCATTCCCACATTTACTTTATACCTGCTTTAGTCCTTTTCCCTCCCACCTTCCCTTTACCACTTTTGCTCCTTTCCCTGTCCCCTCTTTCCTTCCATCAACATTCCCTCCTTCTTCCTCATCAAGTTCACCTCGTCCTGTCAGTCACTGGTTCACCCCTATTTTCCATCCTTTTCCCCCTCTTCCTCCTTTTCTCTTTTCTCTCTCTCTCTCTCTCTCTCTCTCTCTCTCTCTCCTCTTTCCTCTCCTTTTTCCTCCCTCTGCTTCTTCCTGATACCTTTACTTTATACAACAGAATCATTTCTATCTTCCCCTCCTCTCCCTCCCGTCCCCTAGACCCTCCTTCTCCCCTCCCTTCCCTCTCTACCCCTTCCTTAAGGCTGAGTGGAAGATCGGTACAGTGGCCTGGAGAGAGAGAGAGAGAGAGAGAGAGAGAGAGAGAGAGAGAGAGAGAGAGAGAGAGAGAGAGACAGACAGACAGACAGGCCGAAACAGACAGCTACACACACACACACACACACACACACACACACACACACACACACACACACACACACACACACACACACACACACACACACACACACACGGGGAGACGCGGGAAAGATGGAATGGTAAAGAAAGGAATGAGTAAGATGTAAA
>NC_136957.1:24173197-24226419 GCF_032717465.1 Coenobita brevimanus | reverse complement strand
TCGGTCCGTATTCTCTTGGATTAAGGAAGCTGCACAGCGCCTTATCTTTATTTGTTTATTTCTGAGTATGTCACATTAATATTCTCCTGTTAAGTATTTGTGCTGTGTATTGTTTCGTTCCGTTTTAAAGGATAAAAAATGCCGGCATGCGTCGGCCTTGAACACCTAATGGCGGCTCTTCATGCTGCGCTATATCTGGCAGCTTCCCTATTCCTTTTTTTTTTTTTTTTTTTTTTTTTTTAAGGTGTCCGACTCTGGGCAATGGCTGCACAGCCTGCTCCTAAGGTAATAGTCCTCCCCTACCTGCCATACACCTCTACATGTCACCACTTCAGTGATAACACCCACCGTCCATATTGAATACATGCTAGGGCTGTCTCTGTACAGGACTGGTGTATTGGTAATGGCAGGGCATTTTAACATGTCGGCGGGTCTTCTTGTAGATCAGTAAAGTCTGATTTTTATGAAATTCAAATCTTCAAACTGTTCCCTTCCCCAGCGGGGATCTGAACCTGGGTCTGGTAGGACTGCAGGCCACCTCTCTACCGATTGAGCCACCGCCAGTTCCTTCTCCCTGAGGTTACACTCAGTGACCTCGTCCCAGGTCTTTTCAGCCTGCCTCTCTCAACTCAACCCCTAACGTTAACACTTCTCACTTTCTGCACCCGATTATCATCCTCCATCCTCTCCACGTTCCCAAACCATCTCAATCTACCTCTCCTCATCACAGGACCAATACACCCCAGTCCCATCCTGCCTTTCAACTCCTCCATCGTAAACCTGCCCCCCCCCCTCCCCGCAGGCTTCGCACTCAATGAAGCACTGCACATCCACCTAATCATTGTCTTTTCTGTGCGTTTGAGCCTGCGAATATCTTCCTTCTTTACTACCCAGGTCTCACTACCATACAGCATTACACCCCTAACACATGCAGCATATGAAGATCCCTAAGCACGGAGGAAGAGCTCTCTCAATGTCAGGAGAGACAACAGCTCCCTGAATTTCTTCCAACCACTCCTCACTCCTCCTAGCCTAGAGTTAGTTCCAGCCTCACCTCCAGCAAATAACATGTTTTCCAAATAAAAGAATAAAAATCTCTTCCACACACTCAAAGAGACTCACCGGCAGAATCAGTCCTTTCACACCTGACGATCTTCTCACCTTTACCTCAGCACACTGCACGCATGAAATCAGTATTATCTTGCAGTCTACCTCTAATACCAGTACATCTCCAATGCACCAACTTATCACAAACACTGCACAAGATGGAAATCCTTCCCACGCCCTTGTAGCCAAATCGCACCTCAGCCACTTTCCACTCTTCTCTAACCGTACCACCATCAGCCTTTGATATCCTCCCATTTGTTTTATCTGCACTTATTCTTCAGTTCTTGTGCCCCATATCATCTCTCCACTTCCCTATAAACCTTTCCTTCTCCTCTCTTTCATTCTCTGCAGTCAACACCAAATCATCGGCATACAGCATCTCCCATTGCTGGAGTCACATTGAGAGGGCTTCAAGTACCATGATGATAGCTAACAATGGACTCAAGACTGACTCCTGATGCACACATCAGCATTCACGGAAAACTCACCATTCAAATCTCCATTCACTCCTTACCTGGGTGCAAACACCCACACACATAGCCATAACCACCCTAACCAGACACTCCTCGATCAAAAGTTTTCCTCATTGCCCACTTACACCTCCCTAGGGACTCTGTCAAAGGCCTTCTCCAAATCAGCAGCAAGGAAACTAGGTACAGGTTGCTTTTTCTTTTCCTATATATTTTCCTGGAGCTGTCAACAATGAATATGACATCAGTGATCCCTTTTGCCTAGCATAAATCCAAACTGCATCTCAACAATACTCACTCTTTGTCTAATCATACGTTCTACAACTCTTTTCATTACCTTCATTATCTGATCTAAAAATTTATGGATCTATCATTTCCCCCTTCCAAGGCATCACCCTTTCCTTTGTACACATTTACAATCTTTCTCTTCAGCCAATCATCTGGGACAACACAAAGATTATATTTAATCGTATTTATATCAAATCAAGCAACTGAACTCCACTCCTGTATCTCCCTGAGGCCCTCAGCATTTCAACAATCAACCCAGACACACTTGCTGCCTTCCCTACCTGCATCTTGTCTATTGCCCTGCTCACAGTAATCTGACATCATCATTAAAGGCCAACGGCCCACAACACTGGCTCAGCTGACTCCAACCCTTTCCAGTCAAATTACTCATTCAGCAAACAGCTACAATGCTTTCCCTGGGCGTCTTTAATATTCTTGCTGTTCACCACTACATTTCCTTCATCATTCTCCATTCTTCTCTGTTTTCCCCTATTCATTTGATTTGCCTTACCTTTCAGTATCACATTCTTTCTTTCCGCACTCTTTAGGTTATCCAGTAAATGTCTGTGAGTCTCAGATTTTGCCCTGTATACCTTATTTCAACTCCTATGTTTGGCAGCTAAGTATTCCTTCTCCTTGCTACCACCCCTTTTCAGTTCCTGGAAAAGCCGCCTTTCTCCTTAACTGCAGCTTCTGTACCTTCATCCCACCACCATGTTATTTTGTCTTGGGGGGGAGGGGAGGCTAGTCCATCTACACACTGAATCAGTAACTCTTAGGAGACTGTTTTTGAGAGCTCAGTACTGTTCATTATCACTTCTGTCAACATCTTCCTGTTCAGCCACCACTCTACTCATGTTACTGTAGAAGGTACCAATTGTTGCTTGGTTTTTAACTTCCATAGTTTCCTCCTAGGTGCATAGCTCCTCTTCTTCACCGCTCGCTAATGCCGAATACTGGCGTGCCTGTCAAGTGATGTCGGCGACCATGGAGTGCCATCCATCCCTTTCTTCCGCCATCCCGACCAAGTCCGCCACTTTCCATCCTCTGCCAATATAATCCAAGTGTCCATAAACTGCATTCTCTGCCTTCCCCTTGCTCCTGTTCCCTCCACACTTTCCAGCAAACAGTTGCTCTCAATCCCCTTAACTTTAAATATGTGGGCAACAAACTTCAGCTGCCTTCATCTTGCGCATTTCGTAATCTCTTATCCTATTCCTGCCCTTCTCAATACTTCCTCGTTTGTCGCTCGATCTGTCCAAGGCATTCTTAATATTCTTCGTCAAAACCACATTTCCATAGCTTCTATCCTCATCTTCATATTTGTCTTTGTAGTCTACGTTTCACATTCATACATTATAGTTGACATTATACTGTAAAACATTTTAACATCCTTATCTCCATGTTTATACTTATATGGGTTACAGTCTTTCTTTACTATTCCAAAAGTTGCTTTTGCCGTTATAGTTCCTCGTTATATTTCCTTTTCACAATCTGCATCCTTTGATATTAGACTCTCTAAGTATTTATAACTTTCTCCTTGCTTTATTTGCCTCTCTCATATATTTACTATTTCTCTCATCCTCTCTCCTCTCTTCGTTATTCCCATGACCTCAGTCTTCTTAGCATTTGTCTTCAAACCTCCTCCCTCGCATGACTCTTGCAGCTCGTTTACCAATCTCTGAAACTTTTCCTCCGAATCCGCTAACAAATCTGTGTCATCTGCGTAACGAATATTATTTACATTTCTTTCTCTAGTGCATAATCTTGCCACGTCCTCCAGATCATCCATAAATTTCTGCCCATACAAGGAAAATAATTCTACTGACAGGACACACCCCTGCCTCACTCCTCTCCCAATATCAACCAAGTTTGACTTATCTGCTATTTTCACCGCTGCCCTTTGCTTTCATTACAGATTTATCAACCTTATATCTTTACCATCGACCCCTTTCTCCTGTAACATATTTACCATTTCTTCATGCTTCGCTGTGTCAAATGCTTTTTTCAAAATCTACGAAGCATATATATATATATATATATATATATATATATATATATATATATATATATATATATATATATATATATATATATATATATATAATATACATTTTCACCTTTCTTTCAGTATCAATTCTCAAGGAAAATATTGCATCAATGCTCCTTTTACTCTTTCTGAACCCACGTTGCTCCTGTGCCTCATTACTGTCTATCTTATATTCGGTTTCGGATCACGCTGAGAACTATTTTTCCCATCTGACCCATAATGCTTATCGTACAGTGTTGTTCACACTCCGCTGTCCCTTGTTTCTTTGGAATTGTTATAAATACCGACTCACTCATCACTTCTAGAAAATAGCCAGTGTCATCTATCTTATTCACCAATTCTGTTACTCTCTGCATTACAGAGTCACAAGCTGCCTCCACTGTTTCGACTAATACTTCATCTTCTCCCATAGCCTTTCCCCTGCACATCCCTTTAATTGCTTCCTCCACTTCCTGTTTCAAAACTGGCGGTCGCTCCAGCTCATCGACCATCTCCGGTCGGTCACCTCTTGTGTCGGCCTACAGCTCCATTATATATATTCTTCCAATCTTTTCAAAACTTCCTGTGTTTCTATCAGTAAATTCCTCGTTTGTTCTTGTTTACCGAATTTCTCGCTGGCCTCCTCCTTCCGGTTGTATCCTAACTCCCTATACCTCTTCTGATCACCCTTCCAGCGTGTTCTCTTTTCCATCAACTTCAAATTTCTTCTGTCATCCACCTCTACTTCGTTCCCCTCTGTTTCTCCGACACCATCACCTCCACCGCTCTCAGCAACGTTTGTTGCAAACTTCTCCAGTCCTCCTCCATCTCATCAACTTGCTCAGCGTCATCCTTGAAAACTTCATATCTATTTCTCACTTCGATTTCGGAAGTGGACCTGACTTCCTCCCTCTGTAGCAAACTCCAGTCTGTTCTTGATTTTTGCTCGCTTTTCTTTCCTCTTTTTAACCTCACCTTCAGCTCTGCAACCACCGTAACACGGTCACATCCTTGCCCACAGTCCGCACCAGGGTAAGTTCTGCATTGTGGCACTGCGTTTCTGAAACTTTTATTGATTGTTATCTAATCGATTTGGTTTTTTACTTGTCCACCAGAACATTTCCATGTCCATAAACATCTCGGATGATGTTGAAACTACGAGTTCATGATTAGTTGTCCCTCTGAACAGCACCATTCCACCCACTTATCACCTCTCTCATTCTGCTCCCAGAGATCGAATGGTCCCACCACTTCATCCTGTCTTCCTGCTCTTGTTTTGGCGTTGATACAATCTCATGTTTTTTACGCTGTCTAACAGCTTGTCTCTCATAAAACTCATCAACCTCGTCCTCTGGATACTCTTCTTTAGGTGCATACACCGGAATTATGTTAAAGTTGATTAGCCTTCCCGTCAGCTTCACCATCATTACTCTATCGGACAGCACCCAATATTCTATCATACTTCTTGCAGTCCAGGGAGTCATCATCACTCCCACTCCTCGCTGATGTGCTTCTCCTCCATTGTATATGAATTTCACCTCCTCATCTGGCCAGGCACCCACACCTATCCACCTCATCTCGCTCACTCCCACAATAGCCTCAGCCTGTTGATCTCTTGCTTGAAGTTGTCATATTGTCCTGCCTGGTAGAGTGTATTTACATACCACTTGGTGATTCTCATTTTTTCTTTAGCGTGCACAGGCTCTTGATTACGGACGGGTGTTACCTGTCGCACATAACCATCCCGACCGGAAGAGGCAGCATCTGCCGTCGCATAGCTCCCATTAACGTCATTCACGTTATCTCATATATCGTTCTGCTCCATGGTTTTTCTTGGGCTGACACTTCGCCCTTCTAGTGTTCACTTCAGTTTTCCGCATATTCACACTTCAAGCTTACATTTTCCTCTTAATCAAGCTTCCTCTTACAGTTTTCTACTCATCCAGATAGAGCGCTTAAACATTATGCTGTTTCTCAGGTCACGCTTATACTCTACTTTCCATTTATTCATACTTCAGGCATACACTTTCACTTTATACATAATTCACGCTTAAACTTTCGTTCACTCCCTCCCTCAAGCTTATGTTTTCCACGTATTCACCAGCAACACTAATACATTTCAGTTACTCGCTCTTAATTTTTTCTTGTATCCCTTTGGTCTCAGTTCAGGTTTATTCTTTTTATTTATTCACATTTCACACTGACTAAAACTTGGTCACCCAATTACATCGATAACTTCCAATACAATTTACAGTTTATCAGACATTCAGGGACCACAATCTCACACCTCCTTGCGTTTTTTCCTTTAGACATTCTCACTCTTGTTGCTCAAATTTTCTCAGGCTTTCACTCATTTCCGGAACACGTTTTTGTGTCCTCAGGCGTTCATCCCTACTTTTTCTTTCTTTTAATAGTTTTCACATTTTCTTACATTTTTTCACACTTTTCCTTCATCTACAAACTGATTGACAGTTTCATACTCTCTCAAATTTTTCACGCTTGATACAAAGTCACATTTTCACACTGGTTTACACACGTTAACAGAATCATGACGGTAATGAAAATGAGTGGTGCTTTATTGTCTGTTTTTTATGTGTTGTTGCACCTGTGACGTGTGTGTGTGTGTGTGTGTGTGTGTGTGTGTGTGTGTGTGTGTGTGTGTGTAAGAGACAGACAGACAGACAGACAGACAGAGATTCATATATTTGTGTAGGGCGCGTCCACACGTGTGCTCAAACAAGTGTTGGCAGCATGTAAGCAACACAGTAACGAACACGCTGCAAACATGCTGGGATCAGCAGCGTCCAGATCATGTTGGCAACATCATGATGAAGTCTCAACTGCCTCGTATGGACACAGTTATCCCATCACCTCAGCTGCCAGTGTTCGAAGCTTCACTGAAACATGTTTGCATACATGTGTCCAAATACTGCCGCAAACATGTTCCCAAGCATGTTGCCAGCTGTGTTGCCAACATATGTTGGAGTACACGTGTGGACGCGGCCTAAGTAGTCAGTGCGTACACGGGTACATGTGCACTTACATAATATGTCGTTTGTGTCTTTTGGTGTGCTTTTGTATCTCGACATTACGAAAGTTCCAAGCATGTGTGTTTATTTGTGTGTGTGTGTGTGTGTGTGTGTGTGTGTGTGTGTGTGTGTCCTTCACCTCCTCCCTTGGATATATTACAGATTCTACTTACCCATGTTTTCTTATCTCTCTCTGGGGAAAAAGCGAAATGCGATGCGTTAGGAGAGAGAGAAAGAGAGAGAGAGAGAGTGTTATTAGTCGGCCGAAGTAGACAATACTCGTGGAGAGAGAGAGAGAGAGAGAGAGAGAGAGAGAGAGAAACTAGCACCTGCTACCCTTTGTAGCAACACCCAATGAGATTAAGAAAACATGGGTAAAAGAATCAGTAATATATCCAGAGGAGGAGGTGAAGGACACACACATACACACACACACACACACACACACACACACACACACACACACATAAATAAACACACATGCTTGGAACTTTCGTAATGTCGAGGTATACAGTAAAAGCACACAAAAACACAAACGAATACATATTATGTAAGCGCACATGAACCCGTGTACGCACTAACTACTTACACAAACATATGATCTCTCTCTCTCTCTCTCTCTCTCTCTCTCTCTCTCTCCCCTAACGCATGCATTTCCTTTTTTCCCCATTCTTTTTTCTCGTTCGTCTTATCTTGAATCCCAGTTTCTAGTTTACTTAAATTTTATGTCTACATGACTGTGCTTGTTAGTCTATTTGTCCGTCCATCTGCTTAATTCCCTTGCTGCTTACCCACTTTACCTGTCTAGCTACCTACCTCCCTTCATACACACCTATCGCTTAGCTTTCTCCCTTCCTCAGTACTTACGTATTCACTTGCCAGATACATATTCACTTATCTACCTATCTTACTACCTGCCCACTGGCCTACCTACCCATTCATTACTCATTAGTTTATACTACAACTGATTTCCCTTCATACTATCATTTATCTCCTCGTCTCATATTCATTTGCTTTTCTTTTTTCTTTTCCCCTTCTACATATTTCCCCCTCTCTCTTTCTTTCTCCATTCCTCATTCGCCCATCCCTCTCAACTCCTCATTCCTCGGCTGTATTGTTTTTATGTTCTCAACTTATTTATCTCCCTTCCTCTTTCTCTTTAATGCATCATTCCCCAAATTGTTTTTCCCATTTTATTTCTCTCTTTTTCGCATCCCAATCTTTCCCTCCTAACCCTCTTCTTTCTATCGTTTTCTTATCTTCCATATCCTTTCTTCCCTGCCTTCTTTCTCTAAATTCAATCCCTTGCTTCTCTCCGTTGACTTTGTCATTCTCCTTTTTACCCCTTCCTCCTCCCTCTTTTCTTTCTCCGGTCCCCCGTTCCTCTCTTCCTTACTTCTTATCTTTTCCTTTAACATTCCTTCCTTCATCCGATTTTGTTTTTCTGTCCTCCCCGTTCTCCCTTCTTTTCTTTTCCGCTTTTTCTCCTTTCCCCTTTCCTGCACTCACTCCTTTTCTTCTTTCCTTCACCGTCTTCATTCATTTCCCCATTCCTTCCTCTCTCCACTTAACCCTCTAATACCTCCTTCCTTTCTCCTCTCCCTTTCGGTAGTTCCCAGTCTCTGTCTTTTTTTTTTTTTTCCAGCCCTACTTCCTCCCATTCTCCACATACTCTTTTACCTGTCTCTTTCTTCTTGCCGTCCCTTTTCACCTCTTTCCTCACTCCGTCATTCTCTCATTTCACTTCTCCATCCCACCTTCCATCTTTGCTTTGTCCGTTTCTCTCCCTCCTCCCCTTCATCGTTACCATTCCTCCCTCCTTTATTTTCCTCCCTGCCTTTTATATACTATGCCTTCTCTTCTCTGTGACGTTTTCCCTTCGGTCCTTTCTTCGTTGTCTCACTGCTCATCTTAATGCCTTTCTTTACCACCCATTGCGTCTTTCTTCCTCTATCCCTTATTCTCGTGTCTCTATCCGTCTTACCATCTTCTCTATGTTCTTTTATTTGCTCTTCTCGGTCTCTATTTTCTTTCTAAAATGCGTGACTTACAAAACAGTGCCCCCGAAATATACCATAGTGCCCCCGACAACGGGGCAAGCAATATACAGCCCAGTATGCCCGGGAACGTGCCGACACCCCCACACGGACCCCACGGGGTAGCCGCCACCAGTCGGAACAACTCCCGGCAACAGCGACATATGTCAGCCCGGGCCGTGCGCCCCGATGTCACGCAGCCACCACGCCGTCGCCGTCGTAGGAGAAGGACACTACCTTCACGGAGTGGGATTGTTGAACCAGCTAGGGGTGGAGTTGTTCTAGACACTTCAGACGGTGTCCCTCCTCGTGAGACGGCCTATTGTCTCTCCGAAAGTGTCCCGGTAGAGATGCCTATTGTCGCTCCCGCCCTCGTGTGAGATGGCCTATTGTCGCTCCTAAAGTGTTCCGGTAGAGACGGCATATTGTAACTCCCCTCCTCGTGAGACAGCCTATTGTTGCTCCGAAAGTGTCCCGGTAGAGACGACCTATTGTCGCTCCCGCCCTCGTGAGACGGCCTATTGTCGCTCCGAAAGTGTTCCGGTAGAGACGGCCTATTGTCGCTGTGAAAGTGTTCCGGTAGAGACGGCCTATTGTCGCTCTGAAAGTGTTCTGGTAGAGACGGCCTATTGTCGCTCCCCTCCTCATGAGACGGCCTATTGTCGCTCCGAAAGTGTCCAGGTAGAGGCGGCCTATTGTCGCTCCCCTCCTCGTGAGATGGCCTATTGTCGCTCCGAAAGTGTCCTGGTAGAGATGGCCTATTGTCACTCCCCTCCTCATGAGACGGCCTATTGTCGCTCCGAAGGTGCCCTGATAGAGACGGCCTATTGTCGCTCCCCTCCTCGTGAGATGGCCTATTGTCGCTCCGAAGGTGCCCTGGTAGAGACGGCCTAATGTTGCTCCCGCCCTCGTGAGATGGCCCACTGTCGCTCCAAAGGTGCACAGAAGGAGGCAAGGAGCGAGACGTCACCCCGGCAGGAGACACAAGCCCAGGCCTCCCATACCAGAGTGGCCCAGACAGGCCTCACAGCCTCCCCTGGCCTCCACTCCCTACGTCTGGCTCTAGAACAGACGCACCTGACGGGCCCCAGTGTAAGTCGATGTCACAGCCCTCCCCTGTCGGCGCCCCTAGACACTGGAGACTGCAGTCCGCAGTCTCTCCCAATTCTCCTTGGGACACCCGGGCGCGATCTCCATACGCCCCTACGACGACGTTAGGCTCCCACCTCCGGCCGAGACTTACACCAGAGGTTCCTGGAGCTATTCGGCCCCAGTCCCGAGGGCCATACTCCTAAACCCAGTCCGGAAGCCACGGGTAGCCCAGGACCCGAGAAGACGCCCTTACGAGTTGTCCCGTGCCCCCTTGGTACCCCTCCCCTTGGCGGTGCCTCTAGCCCGGCAGGATTGCCGACGGCATGTTCCCACCTATCCCCACGATGAATACGCATGATGCTACCCAGAAACAGTGCAAGTGATTTAGGTTAAGTGTGATTTCGCCTAGTATAGTATCGTGCAGTGACTTAATATAGTGAATATCGGGGCAAGTAAGACCACAAGGAGAGAATAAAGGACGAGTGTGTGAACCAAGATCAGATGAACTATATTTATGAGTGACGTCCCTTATATACAATTAGTAAGACTGTGCCGCCTGAAAATTCCTCCGTAGTGATACACCCCTAATGCTGTGAGCTCTAAAGAAGTAATACGAGAAAGTATTAGTGATATTCCCTCACTCATGCTGCCCGTAAATCTTGTATGACTCTCTCTCGTCCCAGTATCTAGTGTAAGTGTAAATCAAGAATAAAATCAATTACCAAAGTCACTTTGCTATTGGAAAACGTGTAATCCTCATTGTTAATATTTGCCTCTCTCCAGGATTACCATAACTCCCTCCTAGCCGTCACAAGTCACTCCACGCACCCTCTCCCTTTTCTCCACCCCCCTTGTGAGACTCACTCCCCGCGCCTCCCGTGCGCGCCTATATTCACTGTACCCTGAATACACTAGGATTGATTGTGTTGGCATTAGTATCAGATAAGCAAGTAACCTGCGAGGTACACATGTTCTAGATAAGGTTTTATATTGCTATATATTATGTTGTAATATCTGCTGATTTGTCCTGTGTCTGATTGTGGTAATATATGTGTAAAGGCTATTGCCTAGAGTTTTTGTGTCCTGCCTCTATTGCACTAAGCTCCGGTCTCGAAAGAGGACCCCGCTCCACGTTAGGTGTATTAGGAATGAGAAGTCGAGCCTATTTACACCTAGCATTACACTGGTGGCCAGCAGTGGTTCTAGACCCGGGCGTAAAAGAGAGGTAATCAGGAATATTTGGCAAAATGGCAACTAAACCGCACGTTCAGTTACCCAAATTTGACCCCGACCAGTATGATATACACACATATCTGGCAATAATTAAACACTTACTGGATATTGGCTTTGAAAATGACCAACAGAAAATTGCAGTCACACTACCACTATTGGGTAAAGCGGCGGCGAACATAGCACCTAAAATCGTCCCAGAACTCACCTGGCAGAACTTTACAAAGTTCACTGTACAAGCCATCATCCCATCATTAGGGGAAGTGG
Source organism: Coenobita brevimanus (assembly GCF_032717465.1). Lineage (NCBI taxonomy): Eukaryota > Metazoa > Arthropoda > Malacostraca > Decapoda > Coenobitidae > Coenobita > Coenobita brevimanus. The sequence goes on along the minus strand of NC_136957.1, from coordinate 24,214,871 downwards.
TGGCTCTATCCCAATTGGATAGTTTTTCATTCGACGGGGATTTAGATAATACCCTGATACAGGCAAGACGCCTGATTACTGCTGCCTACCCGGAGGCAGATGAGGAAACCCGGGATCAGCATACATTTAACACTCTGCTCAGAGTGCTCCCAAGTGTTGTTAAGCAACACTTCACTATCCATGACCCAACAGGAGACATGGATAGAGATATACAGCTGATACGGCGCCTCCTGACCGCCTGCCCTTCACAGCAAATCAATGTTAAGAAATTCTCCACCCGACCCCCGGCTCCCCCAGCCACACCACGTCCACCTCTGCCTCACACCAGCCCGACCCCGGCGCTTAGCCCACCCAGGGCACATCCCTCCCGTCGGCGCCCCGCCCCGCGAGAAAACCCGAACATAATTCTTGTCAACCTGTGGGAATTCACAGCCTGCAACTCCCACTGCCTCCTTCATGACATACGGGACCAGCTTAAAGCTGCTCGCCGCAGAATCACAGCCCCGGGTTCGCGTAAAGTGTCCGCCTTAGAAGGCGAGGCCCCAGGGGACAAGCTGGTGCCCATGGATGAGCCCCATTCAGGAGAACTGGAGCAGGGACAGGAGAATGAAAGCCCTAGCCAGCTGGATTTTTAGGCCCGCCCCCACACCAACCCACGGTGGCGGGGGCCATTACCCCTAAGTATTGCCCCCCAGTATACCACAAGATGAAAATAAATGGCGTGAAGGCCAGACTGCTAGTTGATACGGGAACGGCCAGGTCCTGCCTTTACAGCCACTATTTCTCCCGCTACAAATCACGGTTTGGCCCACTCCGCCCTACTACCACTCACCTTGTGGACGCGGGGGATGGCCCCCTGCCCATCCGTGGGGAAACTCGGGCCCTACGGGTCGACACCCACCAGCCGGTGTCCACCCAACATCCATTCATCATTTTTTATTCCTCCTGCCGGAGTTATTACGGGTATTTAGGACTGGACTTACTCCAAAAACTCGGAGCCACGATCGGCTGTCGCCACCGACAACAGTTACGCCCCCACCCCGTTCCACCCCAGCCGTTTGCACATGCACGCTGCGGCCCCAGCTGAAGGATTCGCCCCCTTCCTCCCCCCAATGCCCCCCTTCCCCCTCCCTTCCCCCACCCCCCTCTCCTCCCCTTCCCGTGCCTTTCCACCCCACCCCTGCTCCTTCTTTCCCCGCCACCGTCTCCGCCGCTGTTACCATCCCCTCCCACCATGAGGCTTGGGCGTCCCTTAACAGGCCCTCAGGTCCATCTGTTTTGTTCTCCCCCCTCCTCCCCTCCGGAACCCTTTCTGCCTGCATTGTGTCCCCCACCTTCCTCCCGCCCCACCATGCTGCCATCCGCATCGCCAATCTCGCCCCGTCCCCTCTCACCCTCCCCAAGGGGCTTATCATTGGAGAGATGGAGGAAGCCGAGCCCTGTGCCCCATCCTCCTCCCACCTCCCCACCCCTCTACCCCTCTACCCCCCATCCCCGACCATCTCTCTGACCAGCAGTCAGACACCCTACGCCGCCTCCTCCTGGATTTCCAGGATTTGTTTGCGACAGGACCAGCAGATATAGGGCATACCACGTACCTGTCGCATGAAATTATACAACAGGCCCACCTATACGACAACCATCCCGACGTAAGAACCCCCGACAGAGAGAAGAGGACCGCCAGGTGCGCGAAATGGTAGAGGCAGGTGTTATTTCCCCCTCCACCAGCCCATGGTCCTCCCCCGTCGTTCTAGTAAAAAAGAAAGACGGCACGATGCGATTTTGCATCGACTACCGCCGTGTGAACGACGTCACCATTAAAGATGCCACCCCCCTCCCCCACATTTACGATTCCCTAGACTCCCTCTACGGGGCGTCTTGGTTTTCTACCCTCGACCTCCAGTCTGGATACTGGCAGGTCCCCATCCATCCGGACCATCGAGGCAAGACGGCCTTTTTCACCAGTAATGGCAAACATTACAAATTTAATGTTCTGCCATTCGGCCTCTGCAATGCCCCTGCCACTTTCTCCAGACTAATGGAATCTGTCTTGAGTGGCCTCACTTGGGAAATATGTTTAGCTTATCTTGATGACGTCATTGTTTTTAGCCAGACCTGGGCCAACCACTTGCAGCGCCTCCGTCGTGTTTTCACAAGAAATCGCCAGCCAGGCCTCAAGCTACATCCTTCTAAATGTGTCCTAGCCGCTAAAACCGTCTCGTTCCTGGGACATACTATTTCCCAAGCAGGAATTTCCCCAGATCCCGACAAGCTCCTTGCCATAGCGGACATACCGCTGCCACAGGATGTCCACAGCATCCGCGCCTTCCTGAGACTCACGTCCTATTACCGTCGCTTCATGAAGGGATTCGTGCAGATTGCCAAGCCTCTTCATGATTTGACATGGAAAGGGGAACCTTTTCTCTGGACCGAGGACCGGCGAGCTGCTTTTCAACAGCTAAATGACAAGCTCATCTCTGCCCCCATCGTAGCCTCGCCCAACTATACCCTCCCTTTTCGCCTCTACACCGATGTGTCCCTTACTGCGATAGGCGCTGTCCTAGCCCAGGTACAGGCTGGCAGAGAACACATCATTGCCTGCACCAGTCGCACTCTGAAACCGGCTGAAAAGAATTATGCCGCCTCCAAGCGAGAATGCCTTGGCATAATCTGGGCCCTCCAATATTTTAGGGCTTATCTTTCCGGGACTCAAGTCACGATAATCACTGACCACCAATCACTCCAGTGGTTACGCCAGTCGGACTCCCATAACGCCCAACTCGTCAGGTGGCGCGACACCCTAGAGGAGTTTCAGTATGAAATTTCATACAGGCCCGGAAAGCTCCACACCAATGCAGATGCCCTCTCCCGCCTCCCCATTCGTGCGGTACAGCCAGACCCGGACCGCCAACAACTCTGGCACCACAAGGAACGGCCCCCTGGATTCCTCCCCACCTATTCCCTAAGCTATGCCGGGACAGGGCGACCACCTCCTAACCCCGTCCGGGCATATCCTCTTGGCCCCCGATGCGGCACGTGACACCCTGCGCCACCTCCATGCCCACAACGGCATCCACTTGGGCACCAAAAAAATATTACAGGTCTTCAACGACATTTACTGGGCCCCAAATCCCTCCACCCTCGCCAAGGAAATTATCCAGACTTGCCGTGCCTGCGCGCTTGGAAAAGATATCACCCAGACCTCCGGACCATCGGGCCATATTACCGCCCACAAGCCCTGGCAACTTCTGGCAATCGACGTAGTAGGCCCTCTTCCCCCAGATCTGGATATAAATACATGATCACTTTTGTAGACACGTATTCAAAATTCATAGTAGCCTGCCCGGCTAAGGAACATCATGCCGTCGCTGTCGCCGATGCCCTTCTCCGACACGTGTTCCCTTACTTTGACATCCCATAAGCCATCCATTCCGATAATGCCCCCGAGTTCTCCGGAAAAGTCTGGGAGGAGCTAGCCAGGATTTTCGGATATAAGATCTCCCACTCCTCACCATACTGGCCTCAAAGGAACGCCGTATGTGAACGTAGCCATTGTACCCTTATCAATCAGCTACACACCCGAATCGAGGCTACAAAGAACGACGATTGGCCGGCGCATGTGAAAATTGTCCAGTGGGGCATGAATTCATGCCCCGGAGAAGACGGGGTTTCCCCCCACGAAAGAATCTTTGGGGAAACTCCCCTCCTACTACCCCTACGCCACCACCTGCAGCCGCCAGTTTCCGCTCCCACTACAGACCCGCTACACCTGCTAAAAGGGCGGATACACCACCTACAAAAGAATCTGGACCTTGGACCCGACAGAGCCTCCAACCCCTTCAACCCGGGTGACACAGTCATCATCGCCCAGCTCCTCACTCCCCACAAGCTCGCCCCCCGTTTCATGGGGCCCCACACAATCACCCGAGTCCCCAACCCATACCAGGTGGTCATAGACTACCACGGCACTCCCCATACCCTCCGCAACCACCACATGCGGCCTTTCTGCACGCCCACCTCCCCTGCCCCGGCCCCACACCCCCAGCCCCCTCCAGCCCCCGCACCACCCTCTACATTCACATATGAGTGCTACGTTTCCTCCTCACCCTCCCACTCCACCCCCCCTACCACCTCCGCCTTCCCAGCTGCCACCACCCCCAGCACCTCACCTGATGCCTCCCCTGCCACCCCTCCCTCACCCTCACCCCTTCCCTCCGTTGCCCCCCCCCTTAACGCCCACTCCCACCTCTTCCGCCCACGCCACCATACCCTCACCACAACCCACTACCACCACCCCTCCCCCACCCACCATGCATACACCCACTCCACCAACACCATGCCCCACCGCGCCCACAACACGCGAAACAACCCGCCCACCCCATACTCCCACTTCTCCTCCCACCCCGACCCTTAAGACCACCACCACCCGCTTGGGCTGCCTCTCACGCCTGCCCGCCCAATACACACACACCCCTACACCACCCACCTCCCCACGACTTCACACCATCAAGCTACATCAGACCCAAATCCCCTCTACCTGTACTCCCCAGAGACTCAACACCGCATTACCACGGCACAAAACCCGGCCCTTACCCTCGGTATCCAGTATTCAGCTTTCGACCACACCAACAGCCACACCAAGCAAGATGAGAGTGAAGCGGACTGTATGGGTGCCTACCCTTGGCAAGAACCACAGACTCCGCGGGCCACACCATCTGCTAACCCTCCTCCAGTCTACCACCACCGCCTCCACCTTCTTCCTCACCTGCGACCCGGAGCAGGAAGAAAACCCCTACACCGTCGCCTGGCAAACTGTGCTGCAACACCTCCAGCCCGTGTACACTACCTCCAACACGCAAGCATTCCACCTCCAGCCACGAAGACATGACTTTTTACAGGGGGAGAGTGGTAAAATGCATGACTTACAAAACAGTGCCCCTGAGATATACCATAGTGCTCCCAACAACGGGGCAAGCAAGATACAGCCCAGTATACCCGGGAACGTGCCGACACCCCCACACGGACCCCATGGGGTAGCCGCCACCAGTCGGAACACCTCCCGGCAACAGCGACATATGTCAGCCCGGGCCGTGCGCCCCTATGTCAAGCAGCCACCATGCCGTCGCCGTTGTAGGAGAAGGACACTACCTTCACGGAGTGGGATTGTTGAACCAGCTAGGGGTGGAGTTGTTCTAGACACTCCAGACGGCGCCCCTCCTCGTGAGACGGCCTATTGTCGCTCCGAAAGTGTCCCGGTAGAGATGGCCTATTGTTGCTCCCGCCCTCGTGAGATGGCCTATTGTCTCTCCGAAAGTGTTCCGGTAGAGACAGCCTATTGTCGCTCCCCTCCTCGTGAGACGGCCTATTGTCGCTCTGAAAGTGTCCTGGTAGAGACGGCCTATTGTCGCTCCCCTCCTCATGAGATGACCTATTGTCGCTCCGAAGGTGCCCTGGTAGAGACGGCCAATTGTCACTCCCGCCCTCGTGAGATGGCCCACTGTTGCTCCGAAGGTGCACAGAAGGAGGCAAGGAGCGAGACGTCACCCCGGCAGGAGACACGAGCCCAGGCCTCCCATACCAGAGTGGCCCAGACAGGCCTCACAGCCTCCCCTGGCCTCTGCTCCCTACGTCTAGCTCTAGAACAGATGCACCTGACGGGCCCCAGTGTAAGTCGATGCCGCAGCCCTCCCCTGTTGGCGCCCCTAGACACTGGAGACCGCAGTCCGCAGTCTCTCCTGATTCTCCCCAGGACACCCGGACGCGATCTCCATACCCCCCTACGATGACGTAAGGCTCCCACCTCCGGCCGAGACTTACACCAGAGGTTCCTGGAGCTATTCGGCCGCGGTCCCGAGGGCCATACTCCTAAACCCAGTCCGGAAGCCACGGGTAGCCCAGGACCCGAGAAGACGCCCTTACGAGTTGTCCCGTGCCCTCTTGGTACGCCTCTCCTTGGCGGTGCCCCTAGCCCGGCAGGATTGCCGACGGCCTGTTCCCGCCTATCCCCACGATGAATACGCGTGATGCTACCCAGAAACAGTGCAAGTGATTTAGGTTAAGTGTGATTTCGCCTAGTATAGTATCGTGCAGTGACTTAATATAGTGAATATCGAGACAAGTAAGACCACAAGGAGAGAATAAAGGACGAGTGTGTGAACCAAGATCAGATGAACTATATTTATGAGTGACGTCCCTTATATACAATTAGTAAGACTGTGCCGCCTGAAAATTCCTCAGTAGTGATACACCCCTACTGCCGTGAGCTCTAAAGAAGTAATACGAGAAAGTAGAAGTGACATTCCCTCACTCACGCTGCCCGTAAATCTTGTACGACTCTCTCTCGTCCCAGTATCTAGTGTAAGTGTAAATCAAGAATAAAATCAATTACCTAAGTCCCTTTGCTATTAGAAAACGTGTAATCCTTATTGTTAATATTTGCATAATCCTCATTGTTAATATTTGCCTCTCTCCAGTATTACCATAACTCCCTCCTAGCCGTCACAAGTCACTCCCCGCACCCTCCCCCTTTCGCCCCCCCCCCCTTATGAGACCCACTCCCCGTGCCTCCCTCGCGCGCCTATATTCACTGTACCCTGAATACACTAGGATTGATTGTGTTGGCATTAGTATCAGATAAGCAAGTATCCTGCGAGATACACATGTCCTAGATAAGGTTTTATATTGCTATATATTATGTTGTAATATCTGCTGATTTGTCCTGTTTCTGATTGTGGTAATATACGTGTAAAGGCTATTGCCTAGAGTTTTTGTGTCCTGCCTCTCTTTATTGCACTAAGCTCCGGTCTCGAAAGAGGACCCCGCTCCACGTTAGGTGTATTAGGAACGAGAAGTCGAGCCTATTTACACCTAACATTACACTTTCCATTTCTATTTCTCTTCAGAACTTCTTCCTCAATCCTTTTGTTCTGTTATCTCTTCTCCTCCCTCCTTTCAACTGATGTAGGCCCTGGAGAGAAGGGAGGAAACTTTCATGTCTTTTCTAACACTCTCCCTCTCTCTCTCTCTCTCTCTCTCTCTCTCTCTCTCTCTCTCTCTCCCTCTCTCTCTCACTTCTAATCCCCGACTCCCCCCCCTCTCTCTCTCTCTTTCACACACACACATACACACACACACACACACACACACACCTGCCTGTCAGTCTGTTTATATAATAATTTCCTTTAATTTTTACTCCTTTGGCATAATGATTTCCTCTTTTCCCTCTGTTTCTCCATACGTCCTTTCATAGTTGTCTTTACCAGCAGATGATGATGATGATGATGATGATGTGTGTGTGTGTGTGTGTGTGTGTGTGTGTGTGTGTGTGTGTGTGTGTGTGTGTGTGTGTTCTTACCTAATTGTTCTTACCTAATTGTATCTTTACAGGAATGAGTCAAGCTCGTACTGTCCCGTGTCTTAAACCATATTTATCGTACATATCCTTAAATTTGTGAATTGTTTTGGCACACACTATTTCATTCGGTAGTGCATTCCATTGATCAATTGCTCTGTTTGGGAAACTGAATTTCCTTACGTCTTTATCACCTCTCTTCTTATGCAGTTTTTTGCAGTGTCCTCTTGCTGATGCTTCTCCATATGTTAAGTAATCATTAATGTCTATTTTCTCCTTCCCTGATATGCACTTATATAGCATTATCATGTCACCTCTTTTCCTTCTCTCCTGTAGTGTTGGTAGATTCAGTTTATTTAGTCTTTCTTCGTAGCTTAGGTCCCTTAAGCTTGGTATCCATCTTGTAGCGGCCCTTTGAACGTTTTCAATCTTGTCTATGTGCCTTTTGAGATGAGGACTCCAGACTACTGATGCATATTCCAGGGCTGGTCTAATGAATGATGTTATTATCCTTCTTAGCATGTCTTCATTGATGTATGTGAATGCTATTCTCATATTTGCAAGCAGTGTATACATGTTCCGTACCTTCTCGCTGATGTGGTCAGCCAGAGATAGTCTGTTATTGATAATCACACCTAGGTCTTTCTCTCTTTCTGATGTGTATAGGGTTTTATTTCCTAACTTATAATCCCAATCAGGTCTTTTTCCACTTTTACCAAACTTGATTACATGACACTTGTCCACATTGAATTTCATTTGCCATGTACTACTCCATTCATGAGGTTTATTTAATTCTTCTTGTAGCTCTTTACAAGAGTCAGTGTTAGTAATTCTCCTTTGTATTTTTGCATCATCTGCAAACATATTCAGATAGCTCTCATTTCCAGTGTTACTGTTTATATCATTTATATACACTAAAAACATGATTGGTGCCAGCACTGAACCCTGTGGTACTCCACTAGTCACTTCTTTCCATGATGAGTAGTTTCCTCTTAGTACTGTTCTCATTTCTCTTTTTATGAGAAAGTCTTGCATCCAACAAAACAGTTTGCCTCGAATTCCTCCTTGATGGTACAGTTTCCATAAAAGTCTTTGGTGTGGTACTGTGTCAAAAGCTTTCTTGAAATCTAAATAGATACTGTCCACCCATCCTTCCCTTTCCTGTATTGTGTTTGTTACTCTGTCATAGTAGCTCAACAGATTAGTAACACATGATTTTCCTTTTCTGAATCCAAACTGTCTTTCTGTTATCATACTGTGTTCTTCTAGATGATTTACCCAAGCTTTTCTTATAAGCTTTTCTAATACCTTGCTTACAACACTGGTCAGTGATACTGGTCGGTAGTTGAGTGGATTTTGTCTATTTCCTTTCTTGAATAAGGGGACAATATTTGCTTTTTTCCAAATATCAGGTAGTTTAGCTTGACTCAATGATTTCTTGAAAATTAAAAATAATGGTTTACTTAACTCCTTTGCACATTCTCGTAGTACCCAACATGAAATTTCATCAGGACCACTCACTTTTCCTCTGTCTAATCTACTTAACTCCTCCTGTATTACTTTTTCTGCTATTTGTATATCTGGTAGTACGTGTGGACATGCATGTTCCACATAGTCCCTCTCAAAATTTTTTTCTTCTGTAAAAACTAATTGGAAATTCTCATTTAGTGCTTCACAAATATCTTTCTCTTGTGTATAAGTGATTCCCTCGTCCGTAATTGATTGTATTATATCTTTTACTTTGGTTTTGCTTCTGATATAGCTGTAAAACAGCTTTCGTTGATCGTTACTTTTATTTATTATATCCTCCTCAAACTGTTTTTGGGCTTCCTCCTTATTCTTGTATAATCGTTTCTTGCCTGTTTGTAATTATTATACGCCCTGTCACTATTATGTCTTCTGTATCCATTCCACAACAAATCTCTTCTTTCTTTCGATTTTTTACAATCTGTATTGAACCATTTCTGTATTTTCTTATCTGCTTCTTTGTGCTGTGGGATGTACATCTGGACTCCTATTTCATAAAATTCACAGAATTTTTTATATACAGCATTTAAATCTTGTCCTCTAAGCTCATTTTCCCAATCAACTTCTAAGAAATACTTCTTTAGGTCTTGATAATTTCCCTTTTTATAGTTTAGGCTCTTTTTGTAACTGTCATTGCTGTTTACTATGTCATATGCTATCATGAAGTTATAATTTAGTACTGCATGATCGCTTTTGCCGAGTGGAGGGTGATATATTAAACTGTCAATATCATTTTCTTGCCTAGTAAATATTAGATCTAGCACTGAAGGTACATCAAGTCCTCTTTTTCTGGTGGTTTCCCTTACATGTTGCGTTAGGAAGAACTCTTGTACGAGATCCAGGAGCTTTTGGTCCCAACAGCTTTCTTGGCTAATTATATCTTGAGTATTCCAATTTATATTTGTATTGAAATCCCCAGTTAGTATAATTCTTTCTGATTTCTCTTCCATTTCATGTAGTAATGATTTTAAACTCTGAATTGTACTCTCTGCCAGGTCCTCATATTCATCTCTTTCCCATGTGTTTGATCTGGGTGGCATGTACAAATTGGCTACAATTACTTTACCTTCAGATGTGTTGATCTCTACTGCAATCAGTTCTACTTGCGATGGTATATCTAGTTTTATTTCATTGACTTTTAGATTTTTCTTAGTTAATATTATAATTCCTCCTCCTTTTTTTAAATTTCAGTCTCTTCTCCATATATTGTATTCCTCTAAGTTTAGTATGTCATTGGATATCCTTGGTGTTAATTTTGTTTCAGGTAGGCATATTATTTGTGGTTCATTTTCTCTGACATAATCGTTCTTCTCTAGTAATTTAGATACCATTCCATCCACATTTGAGTACATCAACTTTATCATCTTGTTTATATACTTGTCATGACATGGTTCTACTACCTTCCTCCTTTTTATTCCATCCTGTTTGTGTACCACTTTCGTACCTGCAATCCTATTTCTTTGTAAAAAAAAAATTCTTCTTCTCCTCTTCTGCTCTTCCCTCATTTTTTGTTTTTGCTTCCTCCCTTTTCTCTTTCAGTAATTCCAGTTCCTCTTGTGTTAGGCATCTTTTTATCCATACATTTTTGAACTCCTCTTTTTCCATAAGATTCTTTGCATTTTTTAGTATCTCTTCCACAGTGTTTACACTCTGGGAAGTCACCTTTAGAGGTCTTGTCTTGCTTTTCTCATATTTCCCTAACCTTTTGTGTTCCTCTATGTCTTTACTACAGATTTCCTCTGATACTTCTTTCAGTAAGCTCATTACATTTGCCATCTCCTTTTTGTCTCTTGTGATCTTGTTTTTTACTTCTTCCTCTTCTATACCAGTGATTACTATAGATTTGTTAATATCTACTGAATCTCTGACTAACTTTGGATTGTTTTGGATTATTCTTTTCACCTCCTTTTTAATGCTTTCACACACACACACACACACACACACACACACACACACACACACACCTGCCTGTCAGTCTGTTTATATAATAATTTCCTTTAATTTTTACTCCTTTGGCATAATGATTTCCTCTTTTCCCTCTGTTTCTCCATACGTCCTTTCATAGTTGTCTTTACCAGCAGATGATGATGATGATGATGATGATGTGTGTGTGTGTGTGTGTGTGTGTGTGTGTGTGTGTGTGTGTGTGTGTGTGTGTGTTCTTACCTAATTGTTCTTACCTAATTGTATCTTTACAGGAATGAGTCAAGCTCGTACTGTCCCGTGTCTTAAACCATATTTATCGTACATATCCTTAAATTTGTGAATTGTTTTGGCACACACTATTTCATTCGGTAGTGCATTCCATTGATCAATTGCTCTGTTTGGGAAACTGAATTTCCTTACGTCTTTATCACCTCTCTTCTTATGCAGTTTTTTGCAGTGTCCTCTTGCTGATGCTTCTCCATATGTTAAGTAATCATTAATGTCTATTTTCTCCTTCCCTGATATGCACTTATATAGCATTATCATGTCACCTCTTTTCCTTCTCTCCTGTAGTGTTGGTAGATTCAGTTTATTTAGTCTTTCTTCGTAGCTTAGGTCCCTTAAGCTTGGTATCCATCTTGTAGCGGCCCTTTGAACGTTTTCAATCTTGTCTATGTGCCTTTTGAGATGAGGACTCCAGACTACTGATGCATATTCCAGGGCTGGTCTAATGAATGATGTTATTATCCTTCTTAGCATGTCTTCATTGATGTATGTGAATGCTATTCTCATATTTGCAAGCAGTGTATACATGTTCCGTACCTTCTCGCTGATGTGGTCAGCCAGAGATAGTCTGTTATTGATAATCACACCTAGGTCTTTCTCTCTTTCTGATGTGTATAGGGTTTTATTTCCTAACTTATAATCCCAATCAGGTCTTTTTCCACTTTTACCAAACTTGATTACATGACACTTGTCCACATTGAATTTCATTTGCCATGTACTACTCCATTCATGAGGTTTATTTAATTCTTCTTGTAGCTCTTTACAAGAGTCAGTGTTAGTAATTCTCCTTTGTATTTTTGCATCATCTGCAAACATATTCAGATAGCTCTCATTTCCAGTGTTACTGTTTATATCATTTATATACACTAAAAACATGATTGGTGCCAGCACTGAACCCTGTGGTACTCCACTAGTCACTTCTTTCCATGATGAGTAGTTTCCTCTTAGTACTGTTCTCATTTCTCTTTTTATGAGAAAGTCTTGCATCCAACAAAACAGTTTGCCTCGAATTCCTCCTTGATGGTACAGTTTCCATAAAAGTCTTTGGTGTGGTACTGTGTCAAAAGCTTTCTTGAAATCTAAATAGATACTGTCCACCCATCCTTCCCTTTCCTGTATTGTGTTTGTTACTCTGTCATAGTAGCTCAACAGATTAGTAACACATGATTTTCCTTTTCTGAATCCAAACTGTCTTTCTGTTATCATACTGTGTTCTTCTAGATGATTTACCCAAGCTTTTCTTATAAGCTTTTCTAATACCTTGCTTACAACACTGGTCAGTGATACTGGTCGGTAGTTGAGTGGATTTTGTCTATTTCCTTTCTTGAATAAGGGGACAATATTTGCTTTTTTCCAAATATCAGGTAGTTTAGCTTGACTCAATGATTTCTTGAAAATTAAAAATAATGGTTTACTTAACTCCTTTGCACATTCTCGTAGTACCCAACATGAAATTTCATCAGGACCACTCACTTTTCCTCTGTCTAATCTACTTAACTCCTCCTGTATTACTTTTTCTGCTATTTGTATATCTGGTAGTACGTGTGGACATGCGTGTTCCACATAGTCCCTCTCAAAATTTTTTTCTTCTGTAAAAACTAATTGGAAATTCTCATTTAGTGCTTCACAAATATCTTTCTCTTGTGTATAAGTGATTCCCTCGTCCGTAATTGATTGTATTATATCTTTTACTTTGGTTTTGCTTCTGATATAGCTGTAAAACAGCTTTCGTTGATCGTTACTTTTATTTATTATATCCTCCTCAAACTGTTTTTGGGCTTCCCTCCTTATTCTTGTATAATCGTTTCTTGCCTGTTTGTAATTATTATACGCCCTGTCACTATTATGTCTTCTGTATCCATTCCACAACAAATCTCTTCTTTCTTTCGATTTTTTACAATCTGTATTGAACCATTTCTGTATTTTCTTATCTGCTTCTTTGTGCTGTGGGATGTACATCTGGACTCCTATTTCATAAAATTCACAGAATTTTTTATATACAGCATTTAAATCTTGTCCTCTAAGCTCATTTTCCCAATCAACTTCTAAGAAATACTTCTTTAGGTCTTGATAATTTCCCTTTTTATAGTTTAGGCTCTTTTTGTAACTGTCATTGCTGTTTACTATGTCATATGCTATCATGAAGTTATAATTTAGTACTGCATGATCGCTTTTGCCGAGTGGAGGGTGATATATTAAACTGTCAATATCATTTTCTTGCCTAGTAAATATTAGATCTAGCACTGAAGGTACATCAAGTCCTCTTTTTCTGGTGGTTTCCCTTACATGTTGCGTTAGGAAGAACTCTTGTACGAGATCCAGGAGCTTTTGGTCCCAACAGCTTTCTTGGCTAATTATATCTTGAGTATTCCAATTTATATTTGTATTGAAATCCCCAGTTAGTATAATTCTTTCTGATTTCTCTTCCATTTCATGTAGTAATGATTTTAAACTCTGAATTGTACTCTCTGCCAGGTCCTCATATTCATCTCTTTCCCATGTGTTTGATCTGGGTGGCATGTACAAATTGGCTACAATTACTTTACCTTCAGATGTGTTGATCTCTACTGCAATCAGTTCTACTTGCGATGGTATATCTAGTTTTATTTCATTGACTTTTAGATTTTTCTTAGTTAATATTATAATTCCTCCTCCTTTTTTTAAATTTCAGTCTCTTCTCCATATATTGTATTCCTCTAAGTTTAGTATGTCATTGGATATCCTTGGTGTTAATTTTGTTTCAGGTAGGCATATTATTTGTGGTTCATTTTCTCTGACATAATCGTTCTTCTCTAGTAATTTAGATACCATTCCATCCACATTTGAGTACATCAACTTTATCATCTTGTTTATATACTTGTCATGACATGGTTCTACTACCTTCCTCCTTTTTATTCCATCCTGTTTGTGTACCACTTTCGTACCTGCAATCCTATTTCTTTGTAAAAAAAAATTCTTCTTCTCCTCTTCTGCTCTTCCCTCATTTTTTGTTTTTGCTTCCTCCCTTTTCTCTTTCAGTAATTCCAGTTCCTCTTGTGTTAGGCATCTTTTTATCCATACATTTTTGAACTCCTCTTTTTCCATAAGATTCTTTGCATTTTTTAGTATCTCTTCCACAGTGTTTACACTCTGGGAAGTCACCTTTAGAGGTCTTGTCTTGCTTTTCTCATATTTCCCTAACCTTTTGTGTTCCTCTATGTCTTTACTACAGATTTCCTCTGATACTTCTTTCAGTAAGCTCATTACATTTGCCATCTCCTTTTTGTCTCTTGTGATCTTGTTTTTTACTTCTTCCTCTTCTATACCAGTGATTACTATAGATTTGTTAATATCTACTGAATCTCTGACTAACTTTGGATTGTTTTGGATTATTCTTTTCACCTCCTTTTTAATGCTTTTTCCTCCACCCTTGTTTCTAAGTCTTTCTTTACTTTCACCATTTCAGCATACGTGGTTTCCACATAATTTTTGTAGCTTTGCACAGCTTCATTCACCTGTGTTATCTTCTCCTCAATATCACTGCTCTGGTCAATAAGACTGCTTACTTGCCTAATTGTCTCTGTGTCATTTTTGAACTCTTCCATAACACTCTCGTGATTGACTACTGTACTTGCCATTTCACTCATTTTCTTCCTAAGTGTACTCAATTCCACTGTTAGTTCACTGATGGTTGTGTCTTTCTTATTGGCCTCCCTTCCTAGTTTTTCTATTTCTTCCTTTTGCAAGTGCATCTGCTTCTTTATTTCATCAATTTCATTTTTGAAAGCCATTTCTAGTTTGTTTACACTTTCAACCAGTCTATTGTGAGTCTCCACTTCAACCAGTTCTTGGTAGAAATCATCATTTGCTTTTTACCTTTATCCCTTTTCTTTTCCAAATTTGCTTTACTAAAGTATGTATCCATTTTGCAATACTGAAAGTGCAGAGTATGTACTTACAATCCCCGTGTTGTTGTAGTCTAAACAAACCTTAGATGACTCAGTGTATTCTTTCGTCTTGGTTCTTTTTCCTGTTTGAACAAGTCTTGTTTAAACTTATTTTTTCCCTTTTAGTAATGAAAAATCATTTAGTCTAACCTGGTACAGAGCTTGACTCATACAAAGATACTAATTTAGGTAATGCCACTGGCCGTGTTGGTTCGATACGGAGCGCCGATGTCGCACGTCCGCCTCGATTGAATCCCTGTGTGTGTGTGTGTGTGTGTGTGTGAGAGAGAGAGAGAGAGAGAGAGAGAGAGAGAGAGAGAGAGAGATGTAAAGGGAAGAAGAGGAAGTATAAGGAAGGAGGGAGCGGGTAGAGAAGGGAAGGGAGACTGATAGAGTAGGAGTAGGTGCTGAGTGAAAAGTAGGATGTTAGGGTAGGCAACTTTCGCTCCAGCCCAATCACACCCCTGAAAATTACTCCACTTTGCGACAAATTGAGTTTCCAGGGAGCTGTGTGTGGGTGTGGAGAAGGAGGAGGATAGAGGGAGAGGAGAGAGTAGAGGCGTGGAGAGGGAGGTGGAGGTCAGGGAGGAATGAAGAGAGTAGGAAGTGCAGCAGATATTATGAGTCTGAGGAAGGAATGGCGCGGAGGTACTGGAGAGAGAGAGAGAGAGAGAGAGAGAGAGAGAGAGAGAGAGTGGGGGAGAATGTTGGAGGGTTTTAGAGGAAGGCAAAACGAGGAAGGGAGGGGGGACAGAATCAGATGATCCATGAGACATGGTTAATGTAAAGAGGGGAGGTAGGAGAGAGAATGCAAATGTAAAACGGAAGAAGAGAGGGGAGAGATACGAAGGTACTGTAAAGTAGCACTTACAAAGGATGGCAAAGATACAGAGGGATGTAGCTGAACACGGCTCGGGGTGTGGCTCTAATGTTTCTGCTGTTTGCTGTTTCCCTGTAAGTGTGATAGGAGGGGCATTGTCAACAGACGGGCTGACCATTTTATTCTGAATGCCAGTGGCACCTCTCCTCGTGCATTCTCCTCAATGTTTGGCAGGCTTTTAGGGGAGGAACATGGAGGTCCTATCTCCCTGGTGGCCGAGTGAAGGGACGACAGTGGGTGGAGAGGATTAGTGACTGTTGTTAGGTGGGGTGATGGACAGGTGTCCATTCAACAGAAGCTTAAGTGATTTGTGATGCTGTTGGTTTGGACTCCGATGCTCTGGAGACGGTAACCATCGGTGAGCTTTCCAGAGGATTCAGAAATAACAAAGGAAAAGGCTTGGTGTATTTACTAGGAGGAATTTGTTGTTACCTGGAAAGTTATATCACTGTCACTCGTGTTGATTATTACGTCATGGATGAATTGAGGACAAGGCTGGGCAGTGAGGGTATGTCTCGGGCACGAGCATGTCATTGGTGATATTTAGTCTCTTGTCTGCCACCCATAATTCCATTCACTCATAAGCAGATGACTCATCGCTTTACAGTTCCTTTACAATCACCCACCTATTCACAGAATTTGATATCTCTAACTCCCAAGTCAGCACAGTTCACTGATCGGAGACAAAATAACATTGCTTCATTTAATGCCAGGAGAACCAATTACATCCTATTTCTTATAGACGGATATTACCCGATACCTATATTACTGTACCTTCAATACAATCAATATACTTATTTCTAAGAGTATTGATATTCTCGGTATTTCTCTTAACGGTTCTCTCAGTTGGTCCTCTTACACTGGATCGATTGCTAAAACCGCCTCAGAGAAACTTGGATTATTGAACAGAATCTAATACTTTTTCACTAACGAGCAGTGAGGTGTAATTTACGAGAGTCACGTGCCATCTCAGTTCGAATATTCTTCACCCACGTGGAAAGGATGTGGAGAGATTGTACTGAAACAACTGGATAAAACACAGAACAAATCCAGAAGAATAATTAATAGCCTTTGAAGTACAAGTGAATGACTTCCCTACAGGTAAGGTGGAATATTGCCTCCCTGGCATTATTTTGCAGATACTTTCATATCAAATTCTCAGATGAAATTGCATCCATTGTGCCACCGCTCGATGCCTTTGCCCATGATACATGGGGAGCAGGTAGCGCTCATGACTGGACTGTCATAATGCAGAACTTCTTCCTATCAGAATTCATTAATTCCCCGAATTGCTTCTCTTTGGAACACGTATCCTAAGACATGTTTCTCTTCAAACTTAACCTACAGCAGTTCAAGATTAAATGTTCCATTTTTTATTTTTTTAATGAATGGAGGACACCTACAATCCGGTGTATCGAGTTTTGTTATTTAATGTGTTTTTCCTTCCTCTGATGAACTTCTGTAAAAAAAAAAAAAAAAAAAAGAAAGTGTGGCGGCTGGAGTGGAAAGCTCAGGGGTCAAAAAGGAATCAAGCAGGACAGCTGTTAAGAGTGACATGTATAATAGATAGCTGATAAGCAAATTGAGTGTCCCCAGGGTTTAATTATGGAGCTTGTTTAAAAATACTGCAGGTCTGCAGGTGTGAAACGCAGAGAGGCCAGATGGCTCTTGAGATCCAGGCAGTGGTATAATATTCACGGCATAGCCCCAACGGCAGTTGCCTTCTGCAGTGGGCATTTTAGTAAGGATATGTCATCACCGCTGTGTGGGTTTCGAAACTGAGTCAAAAAATTGTGGAAGAAGGGAAATGAGAGATTTAAATGAGCAGCTTTGAATGTGCCAAGAACCAGTCTTTACAACTATGAGTTTGTGCATGGCCATCATCACTAGTGTCTGCTAGTGCAGGACTCTGAGGAGTATCAGATGGATCTAGTTACGTGGATACGAGGGTCAAGAGTTAACTTTACTTGGGAAGGAAATGCTAGTTATAACAAGGTCATATTCACTTTCCTTGAGCGACCAAACAATGTAAATACATTAGTTGGGTGCTCGGTTCGGAAGGCTATTTCGCTTTGAAATATAGCGTATCTACTAACAGCACTCTACTTGCAGTTTGGAGTGACTATGAGTGCATCAAAACAGAGTTCATATCAGCATCAGACGGTAGGGACACGATCCATGTGTCTTACTGAATGTGAGGCAGATATACTGTTTTCACTTTAACTAGGTCTAAAATTACCATTTCTCCTTCTTTAATGCTGAGTTAGAGGAATATGTTAACACTAAACTGTAGCGCTAGAAATGAAGAAGTGTAATGATAAGGATGTAGATCTTTCGCACTGTTTTTTCTCCCACTGAATTATGTGATATTAGCTACAAAAGAAGAATATGTGGGCAAAGTTAGAGTAAAAAGAGTATAATCACTTAATCTGAGATACTGTAGTTTTTATCACTACAGCTTATTCCTTGAGTCCAATGATGTTGGTGATGTACATGACCAGCTACCCAAGCAGATATAAATAGATACCCCTCTTGACATCACATGAGCTATCCATCGCACAGAATTATGCCTCTATAACAGCTATTCAGTACTCAGTAGCCCAATGACTGATTAAAAATGAGGACTAACCCGTTTACTGCTCATGGCGGTTTTTTGAGTTGTCCGTGGTGCGCAGACATAGGGGTAAAATGGAATTTCCCAAAGGCCAAATATTGTCTTTGGAATTGAGAGAACACATGCCAAAGTATATAGTAACGAAATATTAGGTCAATATTTACCTTGGTAGAGCCATCGAAGTGTCTGATTCCCTATTGGAATGTATGGTTTTCATTTAATTTTTCGGTTTCCGTTTCGGTTTCGGTTTTGAAGGCTCAAACATGTTTGCATGGGTCGGCCTTGGTCACCATGGCACTATATTTGAAATTCACTTGAGCAGCCAGGGCTGTATTGAGCAGTCGCACTCGGAACAGCCCAGGCTGTATAGAGCAGTTAACGGGCTAAGGAGGTTGTGGCAGTAGTGGTAATGGCAGAGTTTGTTGATGTGATAGAAGAGAATAGGTAGGTAAAAGATGATGCGCATTGAAAAGCCGGTGATGTAAAAGATGGTGTTGGTGGGATTGCAGGGAAAGCACAGATGGCACTTGAAGTAGGTTTGTGAATGATGGTGTGTGATGACCCAGGTGGAAAGTGTCGGTTGCAGTAGTATAGAGAGGGTACGTGAGTTGGGGAGGGAAGTAGTTGCTTGAGACAGGATAACACAGTTGGTGCCTTGCAGTGTCCGTTCGGCAAAGAAGAGAGGATACAGGTGGTGCTTAGTAGTAGCCCTGTGAACCATAGTATGTGAAAAGGAAGAACAGGTGATGCTTAGGAGGGTGTAGGGTGGCACTAGTTCTTTGAATTTGGGTGCATACCGCTTGCTTTTATAGGGCTGATAGTGTGTTCAAAAAAAACAAACAGAGTCACAGCTGAAGTATTAGACGGTAAAAGGTCAGCTTGAAACAATATCGTCAGGGGTTTCCCTTGGAGGATGCCTCAGACCAGTCCATGAAATCGCTATAATATTAGGCTTTGGCTGCAAAGCATACAAGGCCTACTGGCACAGAATTATGGATGCAGCAGCGACTTACTCTGTGGTACCTGTCACAGCAGAGTTTTGCAACATATCTTCAGTTCAGCAGTGTATCCAGCATGAAGCAGTTACTTTGCAACTCTTTCCAGAGAAAAGATTCTCACAACACCTCAGTCCCTGATAGGGTAAGGTTCAACGCCGTTCTAACTTTTACACACTAAAGTCATCAGAAGTCATTTACAACCCCTTCAGCAGTAGCTGGAAGTTTGAGGATATTGCTTTTCATGACACAGTAAACTGCATCAACACGTGTTTCATGACAAATGTCAATTCTCTTCCACAGTATTATCTTCTGACTGACGCACTAGTCGGTATATCGAGTTGGCTACCCACTCGACCCAGGGTGATAACATGACGGACAGTAGTTCTGCCGACGAGGGTTGACTAAAGGGCTCTGACCATTTCAATGGGCAACTCTAAGGGATGTCAGTAGGTTCAGTGTGAGCCCTCCAGCACGGTGTCCTTGCTGACATGTCCAGCAACTTTGGTCATGGTGATGATGATGATGATGATAATGATGATGATGACGATGTCATTGTTATGATGATAATGAAAATGATTACGATAATGATGGTTATTCTAGTACAAATGAGGCAGCAACAGTTGAGGTAGAAGTTTAAGGGACTTGTGGGATAGCAAACTAGACAGGGAACGGGGAACCGACGGGAGGAAGAGCGAAAGGTAATGGAAAAGAGATGGGAGGAAGAGTGGGAGACTTGATGGGAGTGGGAAACCATGGAGGGAGGATGTGGAATAGAGAGGAAAGGGGTGTAGAAGAGAAGAAAGGAAGAAGAGAGGCGAGTTGGGAAAGGGGGGAAGAAATGGGAGAGAAAAGGTGGGAGAAGTAAGTGTAGATGAGGAAAGTGGAATGGGGGAAAAGGGGAGACAAAGAATAAGACGAGAGGATGACAAATAAAGAAGGGAAAGAGAAAAGGAGGTAGAGAGGGGAAAGGGGGACAGAGAAAAAGATAAAAGACGGAAACAGTGGACAGAGAGAGAAGTTGGGGGGAGAGAAGGAACGAGAAAAGGGTGAGGAGGTAGGGGACTGTAGAGAAGGATAAAAAGATGGAGGTGAAGGGATGGAGAGGAAGAAGTATAAGAGGTAATCATGAGCAAGGGAGAGGGAGTAATAGGAGAAAAATGATGATAATAAAGAAAAAAGAATTTGCAGCAAGGAAAAAAATTGGGAAATTAGAGAAGGCACAGATGAATAAGTGGCAATTTAAGGAAAATAAAAAGAATAAGCGAAGCAAAAAGAATAGTAATTAAAATACCTTACATTCAATTCGACCTATATTTTCATTATAATAATAAAATAATATTAAATTTTCCAGCTACATCTCGATGACGTCGTCGTGATTTCATTCTGACCTCCTTCAGTCGGTTTTGTTAAGGTCAGGGGAGATTTCTTTCATAGTGCAGGGGGTTAATGAAGACGACATCCATCCCCTGTGGTTCAAAAGTCTCTTGTGGAAAGATAATCGCCTGACGGTATCAAGAAAAAAAGAAAAAAATTTCTTTTGACTGAAGAAAATAAACTGTATGTTACGTAATCAGTGACATAGAAGCATGTTATGCTTGTAAAATTTCCTTACTGCAATGTCTATCAAGTTGGTTTTCATATATTTTTAGCTCAATCCTTAAAACTGTATTTTTGTCGGCTTAGAAGACTTTCCAACACCTTTTCCTTGGCAATGTACTATTTTTCATACTACGCATCAATTTCCTCTTCTGTGTTAATTATATAGTGTTAATATCGACATATTTTTCATAAGTATCACGGACGTCAATGTTAGCGAACCGTATGCAGAAATAAACTGGTAAGGAAGAGGTGTTATGGGGCCTCTATAACAATCAAGCATACTGCTCGTACTCGATTTTTTTTTTTTCCTTAATACTCAATACCAGTTTTCACACCTGAATTTTGGGGCCGGCACGAACACCTTCAGGAAACTGTCACGCAGTCCTTTATTTCGCACCAAGGCCTTCAGAGAATCTGCCATATCAGATTGCGTTATTCAGTTCTCTGTGAAATAATCATTTTTACTCCTCCGTTTCTGTTGCTGAACCAGGTTACTTAACTCCTCTACCATTTTCAAATTTCTTCATTCACAAACACGTCACAATGAACAGCTGTCTTTCTCAAACCGTTACGTTGCTGTAAATAGCATTACATTCCAGACCTTTCAGCACACAGTCATTAGGGAAAAAAAAAAAAAAAAAGCCTTAAGAGATTTTCCTCGCTACAAACATCACATCGCTATCTGCATACACTTATCACCAATTTTTATGCACCCATTATCGTGACCTTTCTCATAAACTCCTCTTCTTTTATACTGAACACCAGTGGTGACATCCCACAACCATGTCTCACTACAACACTGACACTGACCATTCACTGAAAATATGTATCTCCACTTAAGCATGTTTCACTGCCATTATAAATACTCCCTACAGTATTCAACAATATCCCTTTGACGCCATACGAGTACATGCGTAACACTTTCCATAATTCCTTCCTGTTCACCTTGTCACATGCTTTCTCGGGATCCAAAATGCCATGCAGGTCCTACAGTCCGTTTCATTTTTTTCCCACCATCTGCATATTACAGACAATTGATCTACACATCTTTTGACATACTGGAATCCCATATGTTCATCATTCATCAAATATTCGATTGAGAATTTCTTTTTCACCTCTATCTCGTTCTGCCCCTCTCTCCACCACTCCTGCTCTCGCCTCAATTATTCATCCTATCTTACTCGTCTTCCCTCTCTTCAGTACCTTGCTTATCTCTTCATCCTCTCACCCCTCACCACTCGATTATATCTGTCACCTCTGTCTGCCTATCCTCCCTTCCTTTCACTACCGTTTCTCCCTCAATGATTGAGAAACAAATCATGCATGGAACGCTTACAAACACTGAAGGGCAGACTTAGATGAACGACAACATTATGATTATCTAAAAATGCAGTAGATCGGTCGAATTACGCTAGGGAAAGTCGTAATATTGTTGGCAAGTGATTCCAGTCATTTGCAGCTAAGCATTGCGCATTTCTTTTCCTGTTTAGATGTAAAGATATGATGCACATTGTCTTCCCAGTGTAGTAAACAGTGATGCAGTACTAACCTTTAAAAATTGCCTGGATATGTATTTCTCTTCTAATCCCCAGCTAATTACGTTCATACGTGAGTAGTACATATGAGAAAAAACATGTTTACACTTTAGCTCCTGGAGGACATTGCCCCAGAACAACGCCGATATATACTGTACTGTAGGTACTGAAGTCTCAATGTTACATGTTTTTCAGATTAAGATACATTTGGTACAATATTTTCTTTTCTCCTTTCCTATGGATTTTCAATGATAAAGTTTCTACGTTGCACTGTGGTCCTGCTCACCATCACCTGCCTGCTTCGACTGGAGAATTTGGTAGGCGCGAGGACTTTACCTACATTTCTTTGCTTGTCTTTAACTTAACCTGTAAAATGCAACCTGGAAAGAACCTTAGCTCTGTTTATGCTTACTTTCAATTGTATTTATTTTCTTTAATCCAGTCCTTACCAAGTTTCTTATTCCTATTCCACTTCCTAGGCTTGTCTTTAACATACAGGATACCTTCGTTAGTTATAACCTAACCTGTAAAATGCAACCTGGAAAGAACCTTAGCTCTGTTTCTGTTTACTTTCAAATGTTTTTTTTCTCTTTTTTGATCCAGTCCTCACCAAGTTTCTTATTCCTATTCCACTTCCTAGGCTTGTCTTTAACGTACAGGATACCTTCGTTAGTTATAACCTAACCTGTAAAATGCAACCTGGAAAGAACCTTCGCTCTCCTGCCATTTACTTTCAATTGTAGTTTTTTTTTTTTTTTTTTTTTTTTAATCCAGTCTCCACCAATTTCTTATTCCTATTCCACTTGCTAGGCTCTAACATGTCTGTTTTTCCCTCATCGCTTCCCTCGGCATTCCACTCGTTTTCACCATCCCTGTCTTGTTTTCTCCTTTTCACTTCCTATCCCTCTCTGAATGTGCCAAATCCCTCTCTATCTCCTTCATCTACTTTCATCCATCCTTTTCTTTCTGTAGCTTGTTTTCCTCTCCGCTATTCTTACTAAGTTTCTGACCAATCAGTGTTTCTCGTTCTTCCCTTCCCTTTACATTCTCCACCTTTATTTCCATTCACTCCCTCCTTTATCTGCTTCTCCTTTCAACTCTTTGTTACCGTTTAAGAATTTTCCTCCCAGCCTTTCTTCCTCCCTTCCATTTCCTTCCTCCTCTCCGCCCTCGCTCCCAGCCTATGTCTAATCAGTATCTATCTTTCATCCCTCCCTCCCTTTCCTCTTATAATTAGGCCTTCTCACCCCTTCCCTCCCTTCTCTCTCCCTGTCTCCCTCTCTTCACTCATTTTCTCCCTACTTCTTCCTGTCTGTTTTCCCCAGATTCTTCTTCCTCCCCACACTATTTCCAAGCCTGTTCCCAAGCAGTGCCTATCATCACCCGTTTTTCTTTCTCTCTGATTATGAATCTCTCTCTCCCTTTCTCTCTTCCAAATTCTTTTTCCGCCTCACGCTTCCCCAATAGCCTTTTTTTTTTTTTTTTTTTTTTTCATTCAATGCCTCCCTCTTTTCCGCATCCTCCCCTTCATCTCTCTTTACCGCTTATGCTCCCTGCTCTTCTCATTCTATTTTTTCCTCCCTCTCCACCATTCTCCCCTTTGCCTCTGTTCCCTCCTTCTTGTTACCTGTCTCCCTTTCGTCCTTCTCCACCTTTTACTCTCCATCTCTCCTCCCTCCTCTCCATATCTCCTTCACTCACCCCTCCAGTTTCTTCCTCTCCTTCGCCTTCGTCGCCCAGCCTATGCCCAATCAGTGCCTCTCTCCTGTGGCCTCAACTTATAATAGGAATTTGGGAACTTCTCATCTCTCTTCCCACTCTCAGCTGGACGAGGAGGAGGAGGAGAGGCAATGTTAAGGTGCTTTATTAAAGAGTAGGACAAGGAGGAAAAGGAAAACTGAAGGTAAAACAGTGGGGGAGAGGAAAATGAAAATATATAATGATAGTAATGTGGTTAATATGACGATACTGCACCTGACCCCATCCTGAGGTGGAAAACATTCAGGATAATGATATAAAAAAGAATGAGGAAGAGGAGGAGAAGGAGTGGGAGGAGAAGGAAAATGATATTAAGACGTGATGAATATGAAAAAGCAGGATTACGATGAAGTATACGGGTGATGATGATGATGATGGAAGTGAGCTCGAAAAGGAAAAGTAAAGTACACAATTAATGTCATTAAAATGAGAAATAAAACGATGATGATGCTGATAATGATGATGATCATGATATGGCGGTGGAAAAATTTACCTATACAGTTATGAAAATGAAAAAAAAAAAATGATGTACTTGATGAAGATGATAAAGTGGATGTGCCTATGGAGGAAAAGGAAAATATACTGATAAAGTTTTGAAGATAAACTGAAAGAATATGACGATGATACTGTTACTACTACTACCACTACTACTAGTACTACTACTACTACTACTACTACTACTACCAATAATAATAATAATGAAATGACAGAAATAATATAATTGTAATAATAATAATAATAATAATAATAATAATAATAATTCATCCCTCCACCCTCCAATCCTACGTTGCCCAATAAGGAGCGTAGGAGCCCGGGACCAGGCAAGTTGGTCCTGACATTTAAGATGAGAGTGACCAGCCTCAGTCATCCTTGAGTGGCAATACGTGAGCAATAAACCCCCAACCACCCCTTGGATATAAACCTTCACACGCTCAATCCGATTGGGGCGCCATAATTACCCACTAAGCACCAGGCGCCAAAATTTGATTATATGGTTACCACCCAGCATGGTAAATGGTTTCCTGGTGTACAGGAAACCATTTGGCTTGTCACTCAGTGTAGGGTCACCCACAGGCAGAAGGAAGAGGAAAGTATGAAGGAAAGAAATACAGAAGAGGGAGTGTAAAGTCACTCGTAGGCAGAAAGACGAGGAAAAAATGAAGGAAAGAAAGACAGAAGAGGATGGAAGGAAAGAAGGATGGAGGAAAGGAAAGGGCAGACACCTGAGAGCAGCACTGCATCATGTGAGTGGATGGTGAGCCCCCCCACCTACCACATAACAATGATAATAATAATAATAATAATAATAAGAAGAAGAAGAAGAAGAAGAGGAGGAGGAGGAAGAAGGAGAAGAAGAACTAGAATTAGAATTTTGATACTGTTGAAGCAATATTCAAAGATCTCCATACTTTAGATCAGGGGTTCCCAACCTTTATTTACCCATTACCCCATTTTCCACACCTCCCTTCACTCATTACCCCTCATTGCTTATGTTTCCACAATTGCATTTTAGCTGCTTAACATTTTGATGCCTAGATTTTAGTTTGAATGTAGGACTTAATTAAAGGTTAGGCTAAAACCAAGAGAGTTATTGCAAGGAGTAATTTATTTTTATTATTAACACTGATACCAAATAAACATGACTTTAAACATTCATCTCTGAATTTTAGTATAGGTCTGAAAGTCTATCATAACTGGTATGATTTTTAGATTTTTTTTTTTTTGTTACCTCCCCCATTACCCTTCACAAAAGACCAAATTACCCCACTTGGGGTAATTTACCCCAGGTTGGGAACCCCTGCTTTAGATGAAAATACTTTTGTTATTGTAGACAGAATATTAAGGGATTTCTGGAATGACTCAGAATTTTTCACTGATTTTGAACTGTGACTTTGAGATCAAGGTCAAGGTCATTCATACTATGCAGATCATATTCACTCATGACACACTACATTTCCACAAAGTTTGGTCAAAATCGGCAAAATACTTTCCTATTTAGCATTGTCAGGCATGAGGCGGCCATTTTGATTTTTCTCATTTTCTTAAACAGTGTACGTTGTATCTCAGTATCAATACCCAGGTGCACTAGTATATGTTGACGACTACATACTGGAACATTTGTAATGCAATCGATTCAGTAGTTAGTGCTGCGCAGGAGAGCAAATATTGAAAAAAAAAAAAAAAAAGGCATGGAGGGTGCCAGTACGGAGCTATTACAAGGAAAAAAGTTTTTGTGCCACAAGAAGCCTGCAATTATGACCTCCTCCCCCCCAGAAAAAAAAAAAAAAAAGATAATACCTGCAGTATCAATAAGAACTCTACAGAATGTGGAAGAGCAGAGAACCAGGATTAAAAATTGTCAGGTTAATCAAAGCCAATGAAGAAGCAGAGGAATAAGAGCAGATGGTGGAGGATGAGAAGACAGGGAGGAGATGGGAGAGGTGACGGAAAAGGAAGAATAAAAGAACGAGTACAAGAGCTAGAAGACGAGAGACTGGACAAGAGAAGGAGAACAGGAAAGAAAATGAGATGAAGAGAGAAGAAGGACAAGAAGAATAAGAAGGAGACATCGACGACGACGACGACGACGATGACGACAATGGCGACGACGACGACGATGACGACGATGACGACGACGACGACGACGACGACGATGACGACAATGGCGACGACGACGACGACGACGACGACGACGACGAAGAAGAAGAAGAAGAAGAAGAAGAAGGACGAGGAGAAGGAGGAGGAGGAGGAGGAGGAGGAGGAGGAGATGATGATAATGAAGAAGAAGAAGAAGAAGAAGAAGAAAGGAAGAAGGAGAGAAAACTCAGGCATTCAGAAATGTGGACTGATGATGATATAACGACACCGATGATGACGTTGATGATCATGATGATGATCATGATGATGAAGAAGAAGGAAAGCAAAGAAAGAAAGAATGAAAGAAAGCTCAGGTATTCAGAAAAATGGAGAGGTGATGATAAATTCTGCAGATGATGATGATGATAAGTAGGAGAGGAGAAGGAGTAGGTGGAGGAGGAGGACAGGAAGAAGTAGAAGAGAAGAAATGATATCATGACGAGGATGCAAATGAAAAGGGGAGGAAGGAAGATATGGACACATTAAAGAGAAAGAATAAACATGAAAAGAGAAAAGGAGAATGAAGAGAATTATGATGATGATGATGATGATGATAAGGAGGAGGAAGAGGAGGTGGAGGAGGTAGAGGAGGAAAAAGGGGAGGAGGAGGAGGAGGAGGAAAGTGGGAAGGAGAGGGAGGAAGAGAGGAAGGAAGAGAGAAAAAAAAAGAAAGAGAAATATGTAAGACGGCGAAGCATGGTAAATAGGAAACGAATGATAGGCAACAAAACATAAAGCAAGAAAAATACATCAGTATATCTAAACTGGACCCTGAGCCCTGGTAATAGAAGGTGTGGCTGCAGGTACTAAGGCAGCATCGTAGGAGTTAATGAGTAGTACCTGAATGCCTAGTTATAAGTGCTGTGGAGGCGGGGTGATCTCTCTCTCTCTCTCTCTCTCTCTCTCTCAGTAGGAAATTTTACTCATCTCCGCCAAAATCAAAGCAAACATAACTACAATTCATGATGTACTGGAAAAAATATTATTTGTTTGAGAGAGAGAGAGAGAGAGAGAGAGAGAGAGAAGTGAACAGAACAAATAAATTAACTCGCAGGGTAATTGTGTTCATGAATACTATAACGGCCTCCAAAAATAAATGCTGTTTATTTCACTGCACTTCATTTTTTTTTTTCTATTTGTAAGTGGGTGGAATAAGGTATGTTGGGGAAAAAATTAGTAGGACGGTAGCAGTGAATGAGGAAGAAAGAATGCTGGAGTGAACAGAGCATTTTGGGGGGGAAACAGTTAGCGGTGTAATTGGTAGATTTAGACAATAATATATGAGAAAAGTATTATCTGGTGAAATGGAATTGGTAGAGAATGAATGGAATAAGTGGGTAAAAGTAAACTCTTGTGAGGGAAAAATAACAGTGTGAACAACAAATTATTCTGATAAAAAGTATTAATGGGGAAGCAATTAAAAAACATTAAAAGAAGAGAATAATAATGCTTAGGGAAGAAAGTTATGATAGAGGAAAAAGTAATACGTGATTAAGAAAGTAATGTGTGAGAAAGACGGTACTGCATAGAGAGGAAAGCAGCTTGTGAAGAAGAAAGTAATGGGTAGCGAAGAAAGTAACGTATGGGGAGAGAAGCCATGTGTGGAGAAGAAATTAATGTGTAGGGAAGAAAGATGTGAGGAAGACGGTAATGTGTGGGAAGAAATGAATGCGTGGGGAAGAAATTAAAGTGTGAGGGAGAAAGTAATGTTTGAGGGAAGAAAATAAAGTGTGGAGATGAAAGCAATGCACTGGGGAGAAAACAGTGAGTGGGGAAGGTAGTTATGTGGTGAAAGAAAGTCACTTTGGGAAAAGAATGTAATGTATGAGGAAAACACTAAAGTGTGGGGACAAATGTAATGTTCGAGGAAAACAGAAGTGTGTGGGGAAGACAGTATTATGTAAGGACGACAGCAATGTGAGGGGAAAAAAGTAATGTGTGAAGAAGAAAGAAATGTATTAGGAAGAAAGCAATGTATATCGAACGAAATTATATGTGGGAAAAGTGTAGAGTTAGAGTCGAGGCCCAGGATTTATTGAACGTTTCGCCTGTGACGAGTTCCTCAGGAGTAATAATAAACAGTGAATACAATAAACAGATTAAACAGTCCAGGACTAAGGACTAACAACATCTACATTTAACAGAAAGCTACTCGCAAACAGGTGCTCCTCTAGCTAGATGAGCTAATGGTTTGGCTAACTGAAGAAATCTGTTGTCCCTGTGAACTCTGTCACTCGATACCATAAACGCAACCTCTAATCACCTACGCCAACCTATATTGTTTTTATAATTTATGAACTGAAACTCTTTCCAGTTAGTTCTATAATTAGTTTCTCAATTATGTTTTATAATAGTTGTGTTTAGGGTAAATCTTTAAATTTTATACTTATGATCAATGATCCTTTTGTTTGCACCCTGAAATGTCTCACCAGTATAATTATACTTTTCTGCAATCCATGCAAGGAACACTGTACACTTCTGCACTCTGATTACTTTGCTGCTTACGAGCCTTTCTTACCAAACTCCCAGTAGTGACTGTAGCTGTTCTAACAACTTCAGTTCCTCCCTTGTGCATAATATATTCGCAAATCTAATCAGAAACTGCTGCATTATATATATAAATCGTCTTATTTAACCTTGTTTTCCCTGTATTAGTGTACCAATAACAAAAACGGGTTACTAGAGATGACACTTTAACCCTTTGGCTGTTAGTACTGTATTTCTCTCAGTTGAATAAACGCTACTGGTGTTGGCCTGAATAAATGATCTCAAGTCCACCAACAGCAACTGAAGGTTCCCTAAATGAATGCTTTTAACAACCACAATGACTGAAGAAATAAACAGCTTGAAACAAAGTCATCTACGTCCAAGGATGTAATGAATAGGAAGGAATTGTATTTTCGTATGACAGAAATTAATGAATAAAAGAACAATTATTGGTGATGAAAGTGATATGTTAATGAACTGATTCCCTACGTGACGATACTTCAATTTCCAGGCTTGCTCATTCCTCTCCTCTTCATTTTTGCCCCTTTTTCATTCCCATCGCCTTTCTTCTCCCTGTTTTGCCACTCTTTCCTTCTTTTTTTCTCCATTTGCAGAATCAATTTTGCATCCCGTTTCTACATCAACTTTGCGTCTGTCCGTCTCGTTATCATCTACTTCCCTCTCACCTCCTCTCACTCCCTCCTCATCCCTCACAGTCTCCCTGCCCATCTCCCTTTCCCCTTCTTTTCTTCCCCGTTCTCTGTAACCGTCAACCTCTTACGTCCATTTCCTACATCTCCTTGCCCTTCCTGTTTTCCTCGTAATTTCACTTTTCGTACTCCTTCTTCCCCCTACGGTATCCTCTCTCCTCTTCCTCCTGTTCCCATCATATCTCTCCTTCATTCTCCCCTTCGCCTCTCTCGCTCCTCCCCCCTCCCTCTCCTCAGGCTCATCCTTTCACTCAGTTCTCCCACTGTTCCTCTAGCCTTCTTTTTTCTGCCTATTGCCTTTTTTCCCACTTCTCCATTTTCATCCCATTTCAGTCCTTTACCTCTCTTTTACTCCCCTTCCTCTCTCCTTTCTTCTTTTCTTCCTCTTCCTCCCCTCCTTCGCTCCCTTGTACTCACTGCTCTCTTTCCCCCTTCTTTCCCTTCCCCCTCTCCCTAATCAATTCCACCTTCTGCCCCCACTTCCGCCTCTCACTCTCACTCTTCCTTTCCTCCAGCTATTCCATTACCTCGCCCTCACATCCGTCTCCGTCCCACTGCCCCATCTTCCTCTTCCCTGTACCCATCCTTGTACTCTCTCTCTCTCTCTCTCTCTCTCTCTCTCTCTCTTACTAGTTTTTTTTTTTTCCAGCGGATAAGGTGTTCCAGCCTTACTTATTTTGAATGTGGTGGTGCTCAGTTACTCAATGAATGATTTTAATGATTTTATTGAGAGAGAGAGAGAGAGAGAGAGAGAGAGAGAGAGAGATGAACAGAACAAACTAATTAACTCCCTGTGTAAATGTGTTCAGGAATACGTTAATGAGCACGGAAATAAATGGTACATTTTTTACCGCACTCCAAGGGTTATTTTCTATTTTTAGGTCGAGAGAATAAATTATTTTGGGAATGACTTATTAGGGACGAAATGGGTCAGTGGCTGAAAAACTATGTTGAAAAGAAGAGAGTACTCTGTGGGGAAGTAATTATAGGATTAACTGGCAGGTTTAGAAAATAAGATGTCAAAATGATATTACCTGAAAAAAAAAATAATTGTGATGAACGTAAGGAGTGGGAGAGAAAGTAGTCTGTAGGGAAAAATGAGTTCTAGAAGGAAAATAATATAGGATGAAAGTAAATAAAATGATGTAAATTTTTTTAAGGTAAGGACATTAACTGTGGATGAGAAATTGTGAGGGAAAAACTAATTCGCGAGGGAAAAAATATAGGTGTGAAGAGTTTAACGTAGGGAAAGTAACATGGCGAGGGAAAAACATTATATAGGGAGGAAAATGATGTGTAGACAAGCAAGTTATTAAAGGGAAGAAAGCAATACGTCAGGAAGAAAGTAATGCATAGGGAGAAAAAAGTGTGAGGAAGAATGTAATGATGAAGGAAGAAAGTAATGTTTGGGGAAGAAATAAATGTGTGGGGAAGAGTGTAATGCTTGGGGTAAGAGGAAATGTGTAGGGAAGAAGGTAATGTTTGAGAGGGAAAATAGTATGCAGGGAAGAACGCAATGTATGAGGAAGAAACTAATGTTTAGGTAAGAAAGAAATGTGAGAGGAAGACAGCAACAATAATGTGTGGAGAAGAATGTAATGTGTGAGGAAGACAGTGGCAGTAATGTGTGCGGAAGAATGTAATGTGTGAGGAAGACAGTGGCAGTAATGTGTGCGGAAGAATATAATGTGTGAGGAAGACAGTGGCAGTATTGTGTGCGGAAGAATGTAATGTGTGAGGAAGACAGTGGCAGTATTGTGTGCGGAAGAATGTAATGTGTGAGGAAGACAGTGGCAGTAATGTGTGCGGAAGAATGTAATGTGTGAGGAAGACAGTGGCAGTAATGTGTGCGGAAGAATGTAATGTGTGAGGAAGACAGTGGCAGTAATGTGTGCGGAAGAATGTAATGTGTGAGGAAGACAGTGGCAGTATTGTGTGCGGAAGAATGTAATGTGTGAGGAA
This sequence comes from Coenobita brevimanus, assembly GCF_032717465.1. Taxonomy (NCBI): domain Eukaryota; kingdom Metazoa; phylum Arthropoda; class Malacostraca; order Decapoda; family Coenobitidae; genus Coenobita; species Coenobita brevimanus. The sequence continues at coordinate 24,182,676 of NC_136957.1, read as the reverse complement.
GACAGTGGCAGTGATGTGTGCGGAAGAATGTAATGTGTGAGGAAGACAGGAGCAGTAATGTGTTGCGTGTGGAAGTAATTAATACGTGAAGAAGGAAGGAATGTGTTTGGAATTATTTAATATGTATGGAAGAAAATAATGTTTGGGAAAATCGTAGAGGCAGTGACAAGACCCACAGTTTATTCAGCGCTTCCCCTGTAACAAATTCCTCGGGAATAATAAACAGTGACTACACTGAATCGAATAAATATTCCAAACCTAATGATTCACAACATTGTTTACATCTGACAATAAGCTAAGCAGGTACTCCTCTACTTAGGTGTGCTTATGGTCTATCCAGCATAAAGCCATTGTCACAGTTAAAATTGAAGTTCAGTATCATAAACGCAGCCTCTAAACACCTGCGCCTATTTACATTGTTAGATAAATTATGAACTAAGACTCCTTCCAGTTAGTTCTATGATTCAATTCCCATCTATGTGTCACAGTGGATGTGTTTAGATTGAATCTTTTCATATACATAATGTTCAGTGATCCTTTCGTGTATACCCCGAAATGTCTCAAAAATAGATACTTTTTTACAGTCCATGCAAGGAACACTTTACACTTCTGCACTCTAATTATCTTGTTTTTTACGAGCCTTTCTTACCAAACTCCCAGTAGTGACCGTCCTTATTCAAACAACTTCATATATTTGTAAACATTATCACCTACTGCTGTATTAGGTAAAACAATTCTCTCGTTGAACCTAATTTTCCCTTCTTTAACGTACAGTAGCAAAGAAAGGGCTATTCGATACGGCAGTTTAAACCTTCGGCTGCTATTATTTCTCTTAGCTGAATGAAAACTTTTGATGTTAGCTTTAATAAATAATAACTCAATGTCCATCAGTAGCAACTGAAAAGTTCCTAAATGACTGTCGGTGGTAACACACTTTTCACTGAACATACTTTTAACAATGACGCTAATAGAAAAGAAAAATAACTAGACACAAAATCATTTATGCCCAAGGATTTCATGAATGATGAGTTTATTATTTGTGTGTGTGGGAGATAAATTAATGATTAAAGAAGGAAATTACTGATGACGAAAGTGGGATGTTATGACCTGATTCCATAAGTGACGATACCTCAGTTATCACTCTCTCGCATTCCCTCTCCTCTCCTTTTTTACCCCCTTTTTTTCCAATCTCCTTTCTCCTCCCACTTTTCCCACTCTTTCTCTCTTCCTTCTTGGAGCCAGTTTTATTTCCCTTTTCTTGCCCACCTTCCCGTGTCCCTTTCTCTTAACCATCTACTTCCCTCCTTCTTCTTTCCGCTCCTTCTCATCCCTCATGTTCCCTTCCCAGCTTCCTTTCCCCTTCTTTTCTTTCCCCGTCCCTGTAATCGTAAACCTCTTACGTCCATATCCTAAATCTCCTTTGCTCTTCCTGTTTTCCTCGTTATCTTCTTTTTCTTGCCTCTTCCCTTTCCTGCGCTTTCCTACCTCTTTCTCTTCCTTCTCGCTCCCATCATCTCTCCTTTCCTCCACCTTGCACCCCCTCCCTCTCTTCTGTTTCTCATCTTCTTTTCCCTCAGCTTTCCCCCCGTTTCCCTTTTCCCCCTCTCCAATTTCCTTCATTTAATGTCCTTTTACGTTTCATTTTATTTCCTTTTCTCTCTCCTCCATCCTTCTGTTCTCATCTCCGTGTACTTCCACTCTTCCGCTCCCTTTTACTCACATCTCTCCCCCCCCCATTATTTCCCCTTTCCCCTCTCCCTAATCTTCCCTATCATCTATCCTCTCTTCCTCCTCTTAATATCCCTTTTCCTCCCCTTTCCTTTTTCCATTACCTCTCCCTTCACATCTCCCCCCATCTAGCCCCTTTCCCCTTCTTCCCCATTTTCCCCTACCCATCTCTGCCTCTCTTTGAACTAAAAAAATATTCAGCACATCAGGAATTCCAGTCTTAGCTACTTATTCTGAATGTAGTGGTACACAGTGAGAGAGAGAGAGAGAGAGAGAGAGAGAGAGAGAGAGAGAGAGAGAGAGAGAGGTTAGGAGAGGAGGAGGGAAAAGAAATGTAAGTGTGGGAGTGACGGGAGGGTAGGATGGAGGGGAGGGAAGGGATCGGGGATAGAGTCAGGAGACACAGGGAAGGGAGAATGGAAGGGAAGGACGGGAGGGTTCGTAGAAATGAAGGGTGGGAAGGAGGGGATGGGAAAGAATCGAGAGGGGAGAGGGGGAGAGGGAAGGTGGGAAGGAAAGAGGGGAGGGAAGAGATGTAGTAGAGTAGCAAGAGTTAGAGAAAAGCTAAAGAATGAGTGGAAAAGAGAGAAAGGAAAGGATAGAACAGTAAAAAAGTAAGGGAGGGAGGGAAAGAGAGAGAGACTGAAGTATGGAAAAGGAGAGTGATGGAGAGAGAGGCAATGGGAGCATCCTAAAGAGAATCGGTGAGGAATATGAGGATATTAAGAGTGAACGAAAAAAAAAAAAAAAAAGAGGAAGAGAGGGATTCCTGAAGAGTGGACGAACGGAGGGGGTAAGGAGTCAGGGAGAAGGGAGGGAAGAGGAAAGGAAAGAAGGGTGGGACTGAGGGAGGGAAGTGAAAGTTAGAAAAAAGTAGGGAGGAAGGAGGTTTTGGCTGGAGTGGGAAGAAAAATAAACCTGATAGAAAAACGGACAATACTAGGGAAAGTATACTGTGTATAGTTTTGTGTCAAATCTCCATCTACATTACCGAGCTAAAACAAGTAGAAACAGCAGAATATGAGTCTGGTCACGAAGATGTGCTGCAGAGGCAATGCAGAGCCATAGTATTGTCATATTTTCCTATTCAGCCACAGGACATGAGCTGCAAAAGGACGGAAATATACTGCCGGTTATATGTATGAAGTGTTGGAAGAAAGATAAAATAGCAGAGAGAGAGAGAGAGAGAGAGAGAGAGAGGCACACACACACACGCTCATACACACACACACACACACACACACACACACACACACACACACACACACACACACACACACACACACACACACACACACACACACACACACAGGGGGGGGAGCGAATGGAAAGGAGGACTGGTGAAAGAAAGAGAAAAAATGATGACGTGAAAGAGGAAGGATGTTGAAGATCATGAGAATGTGAAGGAGAGAGGGAGGAGAGAAAAATGAGGCTGAAGAGAGTGAAGGAGGGAGGGAAACATTGCGAAATAGGAAAGAGAAAGACGGAGGAATGAAAGAAGATTTAAAGGAGGGAGGGAGGAAATGAAAAAAAATAGAGAGGGAAGGAAAAGAAAGGAAGAAGTGGAAGTGGCGCGGAGAGATGGGGAGGAACTGTATTGACAAAGGAAAGGAAAGTAAGGAAGAAAGTAGAAAGAAAGAGAAAAGCTAAAAGGAATGAAGGATAGAAAAAGGGAAGAGGGGAGAAATGGAAAAAGGGAAATGAAAAAAACGAAGGAAGGCAGAAGAAAAAATGAATTGTAAGGGAAGAAAGCAAGAGGGAGGACCAAAAACTGTTGGGAGTGTGTGTGTGTGTGTGTGTGTGTGTGTGTGTGTGTGTGTGTCAGAGAGAGAGAGAGAAAGAGAGTATAGTATAGATATAAAGGGGAAGAAAAAAGGAAGTAGGGAAAGAGGATTTCAGGAAGCAGGGAGTGAAACTGAGGTGAGAGAAATAATTAGGTTGGAAGAACAGATTGGGAGCCAAAGAAACATGGCAAAAGATGAACAACAAGAGGAAGGAAGGGACGAGGAAATAAAGGAAGGAGAGAACGGAGAGAAGGATTGAATATCAGTACAGCTGAAGGAGAAACCCATGGGAAGCTTTAATGAGAGAGAGAGAGAGAGAGAGAGAGAGAGAGAGAGAGAGAGAGAGAGAGAGAGAGAGAGAGAGAGAGAGAGAGAGCAGTGTTGACTAGACACTGATATGACTATATAAATATAATCCAAGTTGGTCTACCTGCGTGTTTGTGGCGGGGTGGGGGGGGCGACAAAATGAAGTGAGGGGAGGGACCGAGGTAGGGCGGGAGTAAGGAAAGCGATGAGGTAGGACAGAGGGAGGGAGAGGAAAATGATGAAGCTAGAGAGAAGGATGAATGAAAAATGTTGTATTTGGTGACAGAACGAGGAAAAGAAATCATACATGGAAGGAAGAGGGAAAAGAAAACTGAAGAACATCAGTGTGAGGATGAGAGGGAGAAAGGAAAGATGAGTTTGGAGAGTGAAGGAGAGAGGAAAAAATAATGAAATAGGAAATGGGAGAGAGGGAGTGAGGAAAAAAAGAAAAACAATAATGAAGATGGGTGAAAAATGGCGGGACTGGGGACTAAAGAAGAGGGAGAATGAAAATATTAGTGGGTGGAGGTAGAAGAAGAGGAGGAGTGAATGAAAGGAAGAGGAATGACTTTACGAGGGAAAAGAGAAGGGAACAAAAGAGAATGATAATGAAAATGAGAAGGAAAGAGACAGAGTGATGAAAAAGGGAAGAAGAGGTAGAGAAGCAGTGAAGAGAGAAGAGGTTAGGGATGGGAATGAGATGAAATTAGAATGAGGAAGGAGGTGGAGAGGCTGGAGGAGGGGTAGAGGGCGGAAAATATGTAACTGAAGGGCTTGTAGAGGAAGGAATGGAAGTGAATGTTAGGCAAGTAGGACTGGGAAAAGAAACAGTTCAGAAAGGAGAAGGAATGGGAAGGGAGGTTGAAGAGGAAAATTAAGATACAGGAAAGAGACTGGAAAGGAAGATATTATAAGGATTGAGGGAGAGGGATAATTGGGGTGAGGTGGGGCATGAGGAGATGAGAGGAAATGTGATTTGAAGAACTGGGAAGAACAGAGAATACGGGCGAAAAAGGGGAGAAAAGCCTACTGGAGAGAGATAAGAGAGGAAGGGTAAGAATGTAAAAAAACTGAGTAACTACCAAAGGAACAAGAGAAAAAAAGGGAAGAAACAGGAAAAAGTGTGGAAAATAGACATGAAAAAGGAAATAGGATAAGAGGTGAGGAGGAAGAGAATATGGAGAGAGAGAGAGAGAGAGAGAGAGAGAGAGAGAGAGAGAGAGAAGCAACTGGCTGAGTGGAAATTAAATTTGCAGACGTGTAGCGTGTGTTGTCAATGGAAAATAGTGCACAAGGAGGATAACGAGAAGAGGAGGAGGGGGAGGAAGAGGGGAAAAAAAGTGTGGAAGGCGAAAAAGTAGAAGTAAAAGATGAAGAAAAGGAAGAGAAGGAGAAGCAGGAGGAGGAGCAGGAGAGTGGAAAAAAGTACTTGAGATAGAGAAAAGAAAGTGCGAAGAAAAATGTGGCTGGTTACATGAGTGAGGAAAAATGAAGGGATGAATATGGAGGAGGCAAAGAAGAGGAAAAGAAGGAAAAGGAGGCGAAGGGAGAGGAGGAGGAGGAGGAGGAGGAGGAGAAAGAGGGAGAGGGGGAGGAGGAGGAGGAGAGGAAGAAGAAGAAGAGAGAAGAAGGAAATGAAAAAAAGAGGATGAAGAAAATGAAAAGAAGAGGAGGAGGAGGAAGGAAGTGGAGGACCTGAAGAAGGAGGAAAAGGAAGAGGAGGAGAAGGACGAAGAGAAGGAGGATGTACAAAAGGATGATTATACAGAGAAGGAGGACGACGACGACAAAGAGAAGACGGTATAGGAGGATGGCAGTGAGAGAAGGAGATGGAGGAGGAAAAAGACAAGAGGGAATATGAAGAAGAGAATGGAAGTAAATGGAAGACAAAGATGGTAATGAGGAGGAGGAGAGCTATGAGGAGAAGGAGGAAAAGGGAGAAGCCGAAGAGAAGAAGAAGAAGAAGAAGAAAGGAAAGGTTAAAGTTGATGATGAGGAGGAGAACTGAGAGAAGAAGAAGAAGAAAAAAGAAGAATGATGATCGTAGCGATTATGAAGGAGCAGGAGAACAGGATTCAGGGGAGAGAAGAAAAAAGATGTTAGGAAGGCAGTGGAGAGGGTTCAGTTGGAAGGGGGGAGAGGTTAGGAGGAGACAAGGAAAGTGATTAATATACAGTAGTAATAGAAGAAAACGGGGATAGAACAGACGAAGATACATAAGATGGTGAAAATGAAGAGGAAGATTAGGAGGATGAGGTGCAGGAAGAGGATGACGAGGAGTAAGAGGAGGAAAAGAATGCTGAAAATAGAGATTAATATGATGAAATAACCATATCTGAATGTGCAGTTGAATAATTATAACAACAACAACAACAATAATAATAATAATAATAATGATAATAATAATAATAATATTTACTGGAGGAAGAAGAAGAAGAAGAAGAAGAAGACGAAGAACAGGAAGAAAATGAGGTGGAGGAGGAAAAAAGAGGAAACCATTACACTAAGAGAAACCGGGAACAGAGAAATGAAGAAGTACTTGTATAAAAGGGAAAGGCAGAGTTTGACACGTACACATGTAGTAGGTGTGGGAGCTTCAGAGCCCTTTGCTAATGCCCTTGGTGTGTGGTGCTGTGGGAGGGTGATTTTGTGTGGTGTGGGAGGAGTGGGTGGTACGGTGTTTTGTGTGGTGTGGTGTTTTATGTGGTACTGTGTTTTGTGTGGTATTGTGTTTTGTGTGGTACTGTGTTTTGTTTGGTACTGTTTTGTGTGGTGTTGTGTTTTGTGTGGTATTGTGTTTTGTGTGGTACTGTGTTTTGTGTGGTGTTGTGTTTTGTGTGGTATTGTGTTTTGTGTGGTACTGTGTTTTGTGTGGTATTGTGTTTTGTTTGGTACTGTTTTGTGTGGTGTTGTGTTTTGTGTGGTGTTGTGTTTTGTGTGGTATTGTGTTTTGTGTGGTACTGTGTTTTGTGTGGTACTGTGTTTTGTGTGGTATTGTGTTTTGTGTGGTACTGTGTTTTGTTTGGTACTGTTTTGTGTGGTATTGTGTTTTGTGTGGTATTGTGTTTTGTGTGGTACTGTGTTTTGTGTGGTACTGTGTTTTGTGTGGTACTGTGTTTTGTGTGGTATTGTGTTTTGTGTGGTGTTGTGTTTTGTGTGGTATTGTGTTTTGTGTGGTACTGTTTTGTGTGGTACTGTTTTGTGTGGTGGTGTATTTTGTGTTGGGTTGTGCTTTGTTTGGTACTTGTTTTGTGTGGTGTGTTTTGTGTGGTACTGTGTTTTGTGTGGTATGATGTTTTGTGTGGTACTGTGTTTTGTGTGGTGGTGTTTTGTGTGGTACTGTGTTTTGTGTGGTACTGTGTTTTGTGTGGTACTGTGTTTTGTGTGGTACTGTGTTTTGCGTGGTATGATGTTCTTTCTGGTACTGTGTTTTGTGTGGTACTGTGTTTTTTATGGTATGGTGTTTTGTGTGGTACTGTGTTTTGTGTGGTACTGTGTTTTGTATGGTATGGTGTTTTTCTTGGTACGGTGCTTTGTATGGTACTGTGTTTTGTGGGGTACAGTGATTTGTGTGGTATTGTGTTTAGTGTGGTACTGTGTTTTGTGTTGTGTTTTGTGTGGTACTGTGTTTTGTGTGGTATTGTGTTTTGTTTGGTATTGTGTTTTGTTTGGTATGGTGTTTTGTGTGGTACTGTGTTTAGTGTGGTACTGTGTTTTGTGTTGTGTTTTGTGTGGTACTGTGTTTTGTGTGGTATTGTGTTTTGTTTGGTATTGTGTTTTGTTTGGTATGGTGTTTTGTATGGTTTGGTGTTTTTCGTGGTACTGTGTTTTGTGTGGTACTGTGTTTTGTGTGGTACTGTGTTTTGTGTGGTATTGTGTGTGTTTTGTGTGGTACGGTGTTTTGTGTGGTATTGTGTGTGTTTTGTGTGGTACTGCGTTTTGTGTGGTATTGTGTGTGTTTTGTGTGGTACTGTGTTTTGTGTGGTATTGTGTTTTGTGTGGTACTGTGTTTTGTGTGGTACTGTGTTTTGTGTGGTACGGTGTTTTGTGTGGTACTGTGTTTTGTGTGGTACGGTGTTTTGTGTGGTACGATGTTTTGTGTGGTATTGTGTTTTGTGTGGTACTGTGTTTTGTGTGGTACGGTGCTTTGTGTGGTACTGTGTTTTGTATGGTACGGTGTTTTGTGTGGTACGGTGTTTTGTGTGGTACGGTGTTTTGTGTGGTACTATGTTTTGTGTGGTATGGTGTTTTGTGTGGTATTGTGTGTGTTTTGTGTGGTATTGTGTGTGTTTTGTGTGGTACGGTGTTTTGTGTAGTATTGTGTTTTGCGTGGTATGGTGTTTTTCGTTGTACGGTGTTTTGTGTGATATGGTGCGGTATGATATGATTTCGCCAACGTCGCCAAATTCTACTGAATGAATCACTTGGGGTCCAAAAATCGCTACTTAGATATAGACGAACATAGCCACTCCTAGTGATGCTCCTACTACTTTGAAAGGAACGGTAAATAGCCAGTCGTCTCAGCCATTTTGGGTGTAAGGTCTCAAGGCTATGTCTCTATGCTCCGAACTTTTGAGGAGATAGATAGATAGATAGATAGAAAGAGAGAGAGAGAGAGAGAGAGAGAGAGAGAGGGAGGGAGAGAGAGGAGAGAGAGAGATGCTTGTATTTGCTAAATTGTTCAGAATTCGCCAACACTCCTGAAGAAGAAAAGAAGACGAAGAAGAAAAACAAAACATGAGTATGATGATGATGACATAAGCAATATTCCAGGCCTGTACATTGTCAACATGCATCATCTCTGAGTGATTTTGCTTTCCATGCCTGTGAAGTGAGGTGTTTCCCCAATGAAATCAATGAGTATGTTACGATTGATCCGGTAGACTTCCTCCCAATACTTTGTCACAGGCTTACTCCAACGTCGGCCCTTCAGCTGTCTCACGTTTATATGGCGCTTCTGATGTCTAGCACCTTTACTCATAGTTGAAAAGTGTCTAAAATTTCACCTTTCCTAAAGGGAAAGCCCTTGCCTCTGGCTGTGGATTAGTGCCAAATTTTGTTGATGATGGTTTTGTCTAAGGTGTATAAAAGATTGGTTGCCATCAGGCTTGTTAATTTGCCTACCTTGGGTTTAGTAATTTGCTCCTAAACTGTCATTGTGCTCAAAGGTCTGGTTTAAGAACTTGTGATACACCCCTAACTGTGAGCCATGATTTTCAGCAAGCTCTTGATCAGAACTCTGAATGTACGCTGATGCAGAAGTTTTTCTCTGGTGCCTTTGGATGGGCCATAGAAGGATACTGTATGAACTTGCGTCTGCTTGTGTAGGTGGCAGAGTACTTTTTGTAAGAAATTTTCTTTCAAGTTATGGTAGAAGGTGTTCATTAATGATATTATTGTTGATGTGAGACTGTGTCTTGTTATCATGAGGGTGATATTTTTGGACCTAGTTCTATTTATCTTGTATGTGGAGCATCTTACAGGAATTACTGAGAAGTCTGTTTTTAGCTTAGCTGATGATACCGCCCTGATAGTTGTTTTAGATAGTCCAGTGAGTTTGTTTGTGGTCGTTGTCATTTTGAATGTGGATCTTGTGGATCTGAAAGATCTTATGCAGTGATATCAAATCTGGAAAATGAAGTTCGGTGCAAGAAAAGCTAA
>NC_136957.1:24165697-24168197 GCF_032717465.1 Coenobita brevimanus | reverse complement strand
TGAGGCAGATGGGTTACCTCAGTACTAACACACTTCTACAGCAATAATTATGCACTAATGCCGTATCAGCTGCACACTGGCATGACGTAGTTCTGCTCACGCTGTACTGTACCCCTGCATTTGTTGGAGGAAAGCCGCAGCCAGGGTTTCACAACGGCCGAAGACCCGTTAATGTTCAGTGTTACCGAGGCAGATCAAAGCTTTTCTGGACTCACGAGCAAAAAGTTTGAGATTGGGCAGTCTAGAAATGCATCGAACTAGCAATAAAAGACTTCGCTCGGCATGAAAACCCCCTATGACTTTTTTTTAAATTCAAGAACAAGACTGGAGGGTTAGCAAAATGAATAGCTTAGGAGCGTATAGTCAAGAAAAGATCAAATTTAAATTTTCTCTTGCTCATTTTCGTCGGTTCGCCAATATTTCTAACCTAAATGATAAAATCTGTTGTGTCTCCGGCCATAAGTGATCCTCTTTCATATGACACCACAGAGGAGGGCGACAAACAGGCAGTAAGTATGAATTAAGCATAACAGAATGGTCGTATAACTTTAGTCATTGATTGTAGTTATTGTTAAAAATGAAGGTTGTCCTACAGCATACCTATTACTGTGTTCTAGTTAAGTAATTTATTTACATTATTGCATTATTTAGCATAAATTAACATGAGACTAAATAATAAGCGAGTATTCTGCCGCGTTCTAAAATCTATCTCTGATGACGTCTTACTTTATATATTGCCGCCTTTTGACCTTTTTATTCATCTGTGAAAAGGTCTTTCGTACTGAATGAGTCAAACCTAAGAGGCTGTTATTTAACCCTTCAAAATCGAGGTATCTCACCTAACATTATTATAATTCCCAAGGAATAAGGGTAGAAACAATTCGCATAATAAATGGGTTAAGACTGATGGCCAACGGTATATATACCAGCCCCTCATTTCTGACGGTATTTTATGTAACGACAGGATGAATAAAATGTGTGATTTAGCTTGCATGTGACGCTATACTAGATCGAATTCACAAGTGAGGTCAAGTAGGAAACGATGCATAACTTCTAATAAGAGATTTCACTTACAGAAAATATCCACAACCCATGGCTACATGCACAGTTTTATTTTATAGCATACCACGATATGAATTTCTGGCAAATGAAATCTATTTTGCACCAAATTCAGTAAGCTATTTAACATACAAAAATAAAATCCTTATTAAAAGCACTAAAAATGCTCAAAAGAGCCGAGCTGATAGGCTGACGAAAAGGTGACGTCATCACTACTGGGAAGCAGTGACGTCATTGCTACCTAAGAAGCGACGTTACGGTCCTCGGTAAAAAGCATAGAAGGAAACATGATTTTGTGTGCAGTATTTGACAACTTTGTTTTTAAACATACAACCTAATCGGACTGATATTTGCGTTATCAGGTGACTTCCTCAACCATCCATCCATCCTGTGTTGCCTTTACATGAGGAGCGTAGAAGCCCCGGGAGCCAGGCAAGTTGAGTCCTGGACATTCACAGATAGGAGGGTGACCAGCCTCTCACTCATCCGTGAGTGACATTAAACTGAGCAATAAACCCTCAACCACCCATTGGATCTCAGGTAAACCTGCACCTGGTCTGAATCCGATTAAGAGCTTTAATGTACCCACTAAATCCACGAGGGCAGCCATAATTTGGTTGTATGGTTACCACTTAGCGTAGAAATGGTTTCCCATGATGCTACAAGAAACCATTTGGTTTGTCGCTCAGTGTAGAGTTTCACCCATGATGCCAAAAGGAAGAGGAAAGAATGAAAGAAAGACGGGAGGAAGGAAATGAGGAAAGGGCAGACACCCAAAGCAGCACTACATCGAGTGGGTGGATGGTGAGCGCCCTTCTACCTCATCACTTTTATCAACAATTTCTAAAAAAGACACTTACAGTACCCGATGACACAGGACTTGGCTAATCCTTTACGATCGGTGTTTTTAGAATGTTGCCGTTCGTGTAGAAAAATGGTCGCATAGAGTGTGAGACAAATGTTATGACATGTAATTACGAAGAGTTCTTAGTGAGATCAGTAGAAATAGAGGAGCATCATGTAACACGTATGTGTTCAAGCACTATTACAAATATTTGGCAACTACATAAGAAATGTGATGGAATTGGAGAAGACACTACTGATCAAAGTAGAGGACTGTGTTAGGACTATATGAGGAGCATGGATAAGATAATATATGATGAAAAAGTTTATTACTAGCACACAAGTTAATATAAAGGTAAGCTGGCCTATGACGTGGAATGTAGTCACTGAAGGAAGGAAACCGAAGTTATTTTAGTAAATGTATGGGATAGGTAACTGGGGAATGGCATTTGTAGGAGAGAGAAGGAATGGGTAGGTATGAGAACTGTAGTAAACTGAACTACATAAAAAGATGGATATGACGGCAGCCTTATAAAGCTTAACAATAAGTGAATTTTTTATAAACTATGCGTGTCGTGAAAGCAACAACATAACACTA
>NC_136957.1:24139740-24165597 GCF_032717465.1 Coenobita brevimanus | reverse complement strand
ACTTCAACCAGTTCTTGGTAGAAATCATCATTTGCTTTTTACCTTTATCCCTTTTCTTTTCCAAATTTGCTTTACTAAAGTATGTATCCATTTTGCAATACTGAAAGTGCAGAGTATGTACTTGTCCCCGTGTTGTTGTAGTCTAAACAAACCTTAGATGACTCAGTGTATTCTTTCGTCTTGGTTCTTTTTCCTGTTTGAACAAGTCTTGTTTAAACTTATTTTTCCCTTTTGGTAATGAAAAATCATTTAGTCTAACCTGGTACAGAGCTTGACTCATACAAAGATACTAATTTAGGTAATGCCACTGGCCAAATGTTGGTTCGATACGGAGCGCCGATGTCGCGTCCGCCTCGAGTTGAATCCCTGTGTGTGTGTGTGTGTGTGTGTGTGTGTGTGAGAGAGAGAGAGAGAGAGAGAGAGAGAGAGAGAGAGAGAGAGAGAGAGAGATGTAAAGGGAAGAAGAGGAAGTATAAGGAAGGAGGGGAGCGGGTAGAGAAGGGAAGGAGACTGATAGAGTAGGAGTAGGTGCTGAGTGAAAAGTAGGATGGTTAGGGTGAGGCAACTTTCCCGGCTCCAGCCCAATCACACCCCTGAAAATTACTCCACTTTGCGACAAATTGAGTTTCCAGGGAGCTGTGGGTGGGTGTGGAGAAGGAGGAGGATAGAGGGAGAGGAGAGAGTAGAGGCGTGGAGAGGGAGGTGGAGGTCAGGGAGGGAATGAAGAAAGTAGGAAGTGCAGCAGAATATTATGAGTCTGAGGGAAAGGAATGGCGCGGAGGTACTGGAGAGAGAGAGAGAGAGAGAGAGAGAGAGAGAGAGAGAGAGAGAGGGTGAGGGGAGAGTGTTGGAGGGTTTTTTACAGAGGAAGGCAAAACGAGGGAAGGGAGGGGGGACAGAATCAGATGATCCATGAGAACATAGGTTAATGTAAAGAGGGGAGGTAGGAGAGAGAATGCAAATGTAAAACGGAAGAAGAGAGGGAGAGATACGAAGGTACTGTAAAGTAGCACTTACAAAGGATGGCAAAGTAATACAGAGGGATGTAGCTGAACACACGGCTCGGAGATTGTGGCTCTAATGTTTCTGCTGTTTGCTGTTTCCCTGTAAGTGTGATAGGAGGGCATTGTCAACAGACGGGCTGACCATTTTATTCTGAATGCCAGTATGGCACACTCTCCTCGTGCATTCTCCTCAATGTTTGTAGCAAAGGCTTTTAGGGGAAGACACATGGAGGTCCTATCTCCTGGTGGCCGAGTGAAGGGACGACAGTGGGTGGAGAGGATTAGTGACTGTTGTTAGGTGGGGTGGTGGACAGGTGTCCATTCAACAGAAGCCAGTGATTTGTGATGCTGTTGGTTTTGGACTCCGATGCTCTGGGAGACGGTAACCATCGGTGAGCTTTCCAGAGGATTCAGAAATAACAAAGGAAAAGGCTTAGTGTGTATTTACTAGGAGGAATTTGTTTATTTACCTGGAAAGTTATATCACTGTCACTCGTGTTGATTATTACGTCATGGATGAATTGAGGACAAGGCTGGGCAGTGAGGGTATGTCTCAGGCACGAGAGCATAATGTCATTGGTGATATTTAGTCTCTTGTCTGCCACCCTTTTACATTCCATTCACTCATAACCCAGATGACTCATCGCTTTACAGTTCCTTTACACATTCACCCACCTATTCCACAGAATTTGATATCTCTAACTCCCAAGTCCAGCACAGTTCACTGATCCCGGAGACAAAATAACATTGCTTCATTTAATGCCAGGAGAACCAATTACATCCTATTTCTTATAGACGGATATTACCCGATACCTATATTACTGTACCTTCAATACAATCAATATACTTATTTCTAAGAGTATTGATATTCTCGGTATTTCTCTTAACGGTTCTCTCAGTTGGTCCTCTTACACTGGATCGATTGCTAAAACCGCCTCAGAGAAACTTGGATTATTGAACAGAATCTAATACTTTTTCACTAACGAGCAGTGAGGTGTAATTTACGAGAGTCACGTGCCATCTCAGTTCGAATATTCTTCACCCACGTGGAAAGGATGTGGAGAGATTGTACTGAAACAACTGGATAAAACACAGAACAAATCCAGAAGAATAATTAATAGCCTTTGAAGTACAAGTGAATGACTTCCCTACAGGTAAGGTGGAATATTGCCTCCCTGGCATTATTTTGCAGATACTTTCATATCAAATTCTCAGATGAAATTGCATCCATTGTGCCACCGCTCGATGCCTTTGCCCATGATACATGGGGAGCAGGTAGCGCTCATGACTGGACTGTCATAATGCAGAACTTCTTCCTATCAGAATTCATTAATTCCCCGAATTGCTTCTCTTTGGAACACGTATCCTAAGACATGTTTCTCTTCAAACTTAACCTACAGCAGTTCAAGATTAAATGTTCCATTTTTTATTTTTTTAATGAATGGAGGACACCTACAATCCGGTGTATCGAGTTTTGTTATTTAATGTGTTTTTCCTTCCTCTGATGAACTTCTGTAAAAAAAAAAAAAAAAAAAAAAAAAGTGTGGCGGCTGGAGTGGAAAGCTCAGGGGTCAAAAAGGAATCAAGCAGGACAGCTGTTAAGAGTGACATGTATAATAGATAGCTGATAAGCAAATTGAGTGTCCCCAGGGTTTAATTATGGAGCTTGTTTAAAAATACTGCAGGTCTGCAGGTGTGAAACGCAGAGAGGCCAGATGGCTCTTGAGATCCAGGCAGTGGTATAATATTCACGGCATAGCCCCAACGGCAGTTGCCTTCTGCAGTGGGCATTTTAGTAAGGATATGTCATCACCGCTGTGTGGGTTTCGAAACTGAGTCAAAAAATTGTGGAAGAAGGGAAATGAGAGATTTAAATGAGCAGCTTTGAATGTGCCAAGAACCAGTCTTTACAACTATGAGTTTGTGCATGGCCATCATCACTAGTGTCTGCTAGTGCAGGACTCTGAGGAGTATCAGATGGATCTAGTTACGTGGATACGAGGGTCAAGAGTTAACTTTACTTGGGAAGGAAATGCTAGTTATAACAAGGTCATATTCACTTTCCTTGAGCGACCAAACAATGTAAATACATTAGTTGGGTGCTCGGTTCGGAAGGCTATTTCGCTTTGAAATATAGCGTATCTACTAACAGCACTCTACTTGCAGTTTGGAGTGACTATGAGTGCATCAAAACAGAGTTCATATCAGCATCAGACGGTAGGGACACGATCCATGTGTCTTACTGAATGTGAGGCAGATATACTGTTTTCACTTTAACTAGGTCTAAAATTACCATTTCTCCTTCTTTAATGCTGAGTTAGAGGAATATGTTAACACTAAACTGTAGCGCTAGAAATGAAGAAGTGTAATGATAAGGATGTAGATCTTTCGCACTGTTTTTTCTCCCACTGAATTATGTGATATTAGCTACAAAAGAAGAATATGTGGGCAAAGTTAGAGTAAAAAGAGTATAATCACTTAATCTGAGATACTGTAGTTTTTATCACTACAGCTTATTCCTTGAGTCCAATGATGTTGGTGATGTACATGACCAGCTACCCAAGCAGATATAAATAGATACCCCTCTTGACATCACATGAGCTATCCATCGCACAGAATTATGCCTCTATAACAGCTATTCAGTACTCAGTAGCCCAATGACTGATTAAAAATGAGGACTAACTCGTTTACTGCTCATGGCGGTTTTTTGAGTTGTCCGTGGTGCGCAGACATAGGGGTAAAATGGAATTTCCCAAAGGCCAAATATTGTCTTTGGAATTGAGAGAACACATGCCAAAGTATATAGTAACGAAATATTAGGTCAATATTTACCTTGGTAGAGCCATCGAAGTGTCTGATTCCCTATTGGAATGTATGGTTTTCATTTAATTTTTCGGTTTCCGTTTCGGTTTCGGTTTTGAAGGCTCAAACATGTTTGCATGGGTCGGCCTTGGTCACCATGGCACTATATTTGAAATTCACTTGAGCAGCCAGGGCTGTATTGAGCAGTCGCACTCGGAACAGCCCAGGCTGTATAGAGCAGTTAACGGGCTAAGGAGGTTGTGGCAGTAGTGGTAATGGCAGAGTTTGTTGATGTGATAGAAGAGAATAGGTAGGTAAAAGATGATGCGCATTGAAAAGCCGGTGATGTAAAAGATGGTGTTGGTGGGATTGCAGGGAAAGCACAGATGGCACTTGAAGTAGGTTTGTGAATGATGGTGTGTGATGACCCAGGTGGGAAAGTGTCGGTTGCATTAGTATAGAGAGGGTACATTAGTTGGGGAGGTAAGTAGTTGCTTGAGACAGGATAACACAGTTGGTGCCTTGCAGTGTCCGTTCGGCAAAGAAGAGAGGATACAGGTGGTGCTTAGTAGTAGCCCTGTGAACCATAGTATGTGAAAAGGAAGAACAGGTGATGCTTAGGAGGGTGTAGGGTGGCACTAGTTCTTTGAATTTGGGTGCATACCGCTTGCTTTTATAGGGCTGATAGTGTGTTCAAAAAAACAAACAGAGTCACAGCTGAAGTATTAGACGGTAAAAGGTCAGCTTGAAACAATATCGTCAGGGGTTTCCCTTGGAGGATGCCTCAGACCAGTCCATGAAATCGCTATAATATTAGGCTTTGGCTGCAAAGCATACAAGGCCTACTGGCACAGAATTATGGATGCAGCAGCGACTTACTCTGTGGTACCTGTCACAGCAGAGTTTTGCAACATATCTTCCAGTTCAGCAGTGTATCCAGCATGAAGCAGTTACTTTGCAACTCTTTCCAGAGAAAAGATTCTCACAACACCTCAGTCCCTGATAGGGTAAGGTTCAACGCCGTTCTAACTTTTACACACTAAAGTCATCAGAAGTCATTTACAACCCCTTCAGCAGTAGCTGGAAGTTTGAGGATATTGCTTTTCATGACACAGTAAACTGCATCAACACGTGTTTCATGACAAATGTCAATTCTCTTCCACAGTATTATCTTCTGACTGACGCACTAGTCGGTATATCGAGTTGGCTACCCACTCGACCCAGGGTGATAACATGACGGACAGTAGTTCTGCCGACGAGGGTTGACTAAAGGGCTCTGACCATTTCAATGGGCAACTCTAAGCGGGATGTCAGTAGGTTCAGTGTGAGCCCTCCAGCACGGTGTCCTTGCTGACATGTCCAGCAACTTTGGTCATGGTGATGATGATGATGATGATAATGATGATGATGACGATGTCAT
Source organism: Coenobita brevimanus (assembly GCF_032717465.1). NCBI lineage: Eukaryota > Metazoa > Arthropoda > Malacostraca > Decapoda > Coenobitidae > Coenobita > Coenobita brevimanus. Next base: position 24,160,371 of record NC_136957.1, on the reverse strand, counting down.
TGTTATGATGATAATGAAAATGATTACGATAATGATGGTTATTCTAGTACAAATGAGGCAGCAACAGTTGAGGTAGAAGTTTAAGGGACTTGTGGGATAGCAAACTAGACAGGGAACGGGGAACCGACGGGAGGAAGAGCGAAAGGTAATGGAAAAGAGATGGGAGGAAGAGTGGGAGACTTGATGGGAGTGGGAAACCATGGAGGGAGGATGTGGAATAGAGAGGAAAGGGGTGTAGAAGAGAAGAAAGGAAGAAGAGAGGCGAGTTGGGAAAGGGGGAAGAAATGGGAGAGAAAGGTGGGAGAAGTAAGTGTAGATGAGGAAAGTGGAATGGGGGAAAAGGGGAGACAAAGAATAAGACGAGAGGATGACAAATAAAGAAGGGAAAGAGAAAAGGAGGTAGAGAGGGGAAAGGGGGACAGAGAAAAAGATAAAAGACGGAAACAGTGGACAGAGAGAGAAGTTGGGGGGAGAAGGAACGAGAAAAGGGTGAGGAGGTAGGGGACTGTAGAGAAGGATAAAAAGATGGAGGTGAAGGGATGGAGAGGAAGAAGTATAAGAGGTAATCATGAGCAAGGGAGAGGGAGTAATAGGAGAAAAATGATGATAATAAAGAAAAAAGAATTTGCAGCAAGGAAAAAAATTGGGAAATTAGAGAAGGCACAGATGAATAAGTGGCAATTTAAGGAAAATAAAAAGAATAAGCGAAGCAAAAAGAATAGTAATTAAAATACCTTACATTCAATTCGACCTATATTTTCATTATAATAATAAAATAATATTAAATTTTCCAGCTACATCTCGATGACGTCGTCGTGATTTCATTCTGACCTCCTTCAGTCGGTTTTGTTAAGGTCAGGGGAGATTTCTTTCATAGTGCAGGGGGTTAATGAAGACGACATCCATCCCCTGTGGTTCAAAAGTCTCTTGTGGAAAGATAATCGCCTGACGGTATCAAGAAAAAAAGAAAAAAATTTCTTTTGACTGAAGAAAATAAACTGTATGTTACGTAATCAGTGACATAGAAGCATGTTATGCTTGTAAAATTTCCTTACTGCAATGTCTATCAAGTTGGTTTTCATATATTTTTAGCTCAATCCTTAAAACTGTATTTTTGTCGGCTTAGAAGACTTTCCAACACCTTTTCCTTGGCAATGTACTATTTTTCATACTACGCATCAATTTCCTCTTCTGTGTTAATTATATAGTGTTAATATCGACATATTTTTCATAAGTATCACGGACGTCAATGTTAGCGAACCGTATGCAGAAATAAACTGGTAAGGAAGAGGTGTTATGGGGCCTCTATAACAATCAAGCATACTGCTCGTACTCGATTTTTTTTTTTTCCTTAATACTCAATACCAGTTTTCACACCTGAATTTTGGGGCCGGCACGAACACCTTCAGGAAACTGTCACGCAGTCCTTTATTTCGCACCAAGGCCTTCAGAGAATCTGCCATATCAGATTGCGTTATTCAGTTCTCTGTGAAATAATCATTTTTACTCCTCCGTTTCTGTTGCTGAACCAGGTTACTTAACTCCTCTACCATTTTCAAATTTCTTCATTCACAAACACGTCACAATGAACAGCTGTCTTTCTCAAACCGTTACGTTGCTGTAAATAGCATTACATTCCAGACCTTTCAGCACACAGTCATTAGGGAAAAAAAAAAAAAAAAAAGCCTTAAGAGATTTTCCTCGCTACAAACATCACATCGCTATCTGCATACACTTATCACCAATTTTTATGCACCCATTATCGTGACCTTTCTCATAAACTCCTCTTCTTTTATACTGAACACCAGTGGTGACATCCCACAACCATGTCTCACTACAACACTGACACTGACCATTCACTGAAAATATGTATCTCCACTTAAGCATGTTTCACTGCCATTATAAATACTCCCTACAGTATTCAACAATATCCCTTTGACGCCATACGAGTACATGCGTAACACTTTCCATAATTCCTTCCTGTTCACCTTGTCACATGCTTTCTCGGGATCCAAAATGCCATGCAGGTCCTACAGTCCGTTTCATTTTTTCCCACCATCTGCATATTACAGACAATTGATCTACACATCTTTTGACATACTGGAATCCCATATGTTCATCATTCATCAAATATTCGATTGAGAATTTCTTTTTCACCTCTATCTCGTTCTGCCCCTCTCTCCACCACTCCTGCTCTCGCCTCAATTATTCATCCTATCTTACTCGTCTTCCCTCTCTTCAGTACCTTGCTTATCTCTTCATCCTCTCACCCCTCACCACTCGATTATATCTGTCACCTCTGTCTGCCTATCCTCCCTTCCTTTCACTACCGTTTCTCCCTCAATGATTGAGAAACAAATCATGCATGGAACGCTTACAAACACTGAAGGGCAGACTTAGATGAACGACAACATTATGATTATCTAAAAATGCAGTAGATCGGTCGAATTACGCTAGGGAAAGTCGTAATATTGTTGGCAAGTGATTCCAGTCATTTGCAGCTAAGCATTGCGCATTTCTTTTCCTGTTTAGATGTAAAGATATGATGCACATTGTCTTCCCAGTGTAGTAAACAGTGATGCAGTACTAACCTTTAAAAATTGCCTGGATATGTATTTCTCTTCTAATCCCCAGCTAATTACGTTCATACGTGAGTAGTACATATGAGAAAAAACATGTTTACACTTTAGCTCCTGGAGGACATTGCCCCAGAACAACGCCGATATATACTGTACTGTAGGTACTGAAGTCTCAATGTTACATGTTTTTCAGATTAAGATACATTTGGTACAATATTTTCTTTTCTCCTTTCCTATGGATTTTCAATGATAAAGTTTCTACGTTGCACTGTGGTCCTGCTCACCATCACCTGCCTGCTTCGACTGGAGAATTTGGTAGGCGCGAGGACTTTACCTACATTTCTTTGCTTGTCTTTAACTTAACCTGTAAAATGCAACCTGGAAAGAACCTTAGCTCTGTTTATGCTTACTTTCAATTGTATTTATTTTCTTTAATCCAGTCCTTACCAAGTTTCTTATTCCTATTCCACTTCCTAGGCTTGTCTTTAACATACAGGATACCTTCGTTAGTTATAACCTAACCTGTAAAATGCAACCTGGAAAGAACCTTAGCTCTGTTTCTGTTTACTTTCAAATGTTTTTTTTCTCTTTTTTGATCCAGTCCTCACCAAGTTTCTTATTCCTATTCCACTTCCTAGGCTTGTCTTTAACGTACAGGATACCTTCGTTAGTTATAACCTAACCTGTAAAATGCAACCTGGAAAGAACCTTCGCTCTCCTGCCATTTACTTTCAATTGTATTTTTTTTTTTTTTTTTTTTTTTTTTAATCCAGTCTCTACCAATTTCTTATTCCTATTCCACTTGCTAGGCTCTAACATGTCTGTTTTTCCCTCATCGCTTCCCTCGGCATTCCACTCGTTTTCACCAACCCTGTCTTGTTTTCTCCTTTTCACTTCCTATCCCTCTCTGAATGTGCCAAATCCCTCTCTATCTCCTTCATCTACTTTCATCCATCCTTTTCTTTCTGTAGCTTGTTTTCCTCTCCGCTATTCTTACTAAGTTTCTGACCAATCAGTGTTTCTCGTTCTTCCCTTCCCTTTACATTCTCCACCTTTATTTCCATTCACTCCCTCCTTTATCTGCTTCTCCTTTCAACTCTTTGTTACCGTTTAAGAATTTTCCTCCCAGCCTTTCTTCCTCCCTTCCATTTCCTTCCTCCTCTCCGCCCTCGCTCCCAGCCTATGTCTAATCAGTATCTATCTTTCATCCCTCCCTCCCTTTCCTCGTATAATTAGGCCTTCTCACCCCTTCCCTCCCTTCTCTCTCCCTGTCTCCCTCTCTTCACTCATTTTCTCCCTACTTCTTCCTGTCTGTTTTCCCCAGATTCTTCTTCCTCCCCACACTATTTCCAAGCCTGTTCCCAAGCAGTGCCTATCATCACCCGTTTTTCTTTCTCTCTGATTATGAATCTCTCTCTCCCTTTCTCTCTTCCAAATTCTTTTTCCGCCTCACGCTTCCCCAATAGCCTTTTTTTTTTTTTTTTTTTTTTTTCATTCAATGCCTCCCTCTTTTCCGCATCCTCCCCTTCATCTCTCTTTACCGCTTATGCTCCCTGCTCTTCTCATTCTATTTTTTCCTCCCTCTCCACCATTCTCCCCTTTGCCTCTGTTCCCTCCTTCTTGTTACCTGTCTCCCTTTCGTCCTTCTCCACCTTTTACTCTCCATCTCTCCTCCCTCCTCTCCATATCTCCTTCACTCACCCCTCCAGTTTCTTCCTCTCCTTCGCCTTCGTCGCCCAGCCTATGCCCAATCAGTGCCTCTCTCCTGTGGCCTCAACTTATAATAGGAATTTGGGAACTTCTCATCTCTCTTCCCACTCTCAGCTGGACGAGGAGGAGGAGGAGAGGCAATGTTAAGGTGCTTTATTAAAGAGTAGGACAAGGAGGAAAAGGAAAACTGAAGGTAAAACAGTGGGGGAGAGGAAAAATGAAAATATATATAATGATAGTAATGTGGTTAATATGACGATACTGCACCTGACCCCATCCTGAGGTGGAAAACATTCAGGATAATGATATAAAAAAGAATGAGGAAGAGGAGGAGAAGGAGTGGGAGGAGAAGGAAAATGATATTAAGACGTGATGAATATGAAAAAGCAGGATTACGATGAAGTATACGGGTGATGATGATGATGATGGAAGTGAGCTCGAAAAGGAAAAGTAAAGTACACAATTAATGTCATTAAAATGAGAAATAAAACGATGATGATGCTGATAATGATGATGATCATGATATGGCGGTGGAAAAATTTACCTATACAGTTATGAAAATGAAAAAAAAAAAATGATGTACTTGATGAAGATGATAAAGTGGATGTGCCTATGGAGGAAAAGGAAAATATACTGATAAAGTTTTGAAGATAAACTGAAAGAATATGACGATGATACTGTTACTACTACTACCACTACTACTAGTACTACTACTACTACTACTACTACTACTACCAATAATAATAATAATGAAATGACAGAAATAATATAATTGTAATAATAATAATAATAATAATAATAATAATAATAATTCATCCCTCCACCCTCCAATCCTACGTTGCCCAATAAGGAGCGTAGGAGCCCGGGACCAGGCAAGTTGGTCCTGACATTTAAGATGAGAGTGACCAGCCTCAGTCATCCTTGAGTGGCAATACGTGAGCAATAAACCCCCAACCACCCCTTGGATATAAACCTTCACACGCTCAATCCGATTGGGGCGCCATAATTACCCACTAAGCACCAGGCGCCAAAATTTGATTATATGGTTACCACCCAGCATGGTAAATGGTTTCCTGGTGTACAGGAAACCATTTGGCTTGTCACTCAGTGTAGGGTCACCCACAGGCAGAAGGAAGAGGAAAGTATGAAGGAAAGAAATACAGAAGAGGGAGTGTAAAGTCACTCGTAGGCAGAAAGACGAGGAAAAAATGAAGGAAAGAAAGACAGAAGAGGATGGAAGGAAAGAAGGATGGAGGAAAGGAAAGGGCAGACACCTGAGAGCAGCACTGCATCATGTGAGTGGATGGTGAGCCCCCCCACCTACCACATAACAATGATAATAATAATAATAATAAGAAGAAGAAGAAGAAGAAGAAGAGGAGGAGGAGGAAGAAGGAGAAGAAGAACTAGAATTAGAATTTTGATACTGTTGAAGCAATATTCAAAGATCTCCATACTTTAGATCAGGGGTTCCCAACCTTTATTTACCCATTACCCCATTTTCCACACCTCCCTTCACTCATTACCCCTCATTGCTTATGTTTCCACAATTGCATTTTAGCTGCTTAACATTTTGATGCCTAGATTTTAGTTTGAATGTAGGACTTAATTAAAGGTTAGGCTAAAACCAAGAGAGTTATTGCAAGGAGTAATTTATTTTTATTATTAACACTGATACCAAATAAACATGACTTTAAACATTCATCTCTGAATTTTAGTATAGGTCTGAAAGTCTATCATAACTGGTATGATTTTTAGATTTTTTTTTTTTTTTTTGTTACCTCCCCCATTACCCTTCACAAAAGACCAAATTACCCCACTTGGGGTAATTTACCCCAGGTTGGGAACCCCTGCTTTAGATGAAAATACTTTTGTTATTGTAGACGGAATATTAAGGGATTTCTGGAATGACTCAGAATTTTTCACTGATTTTGAACTGTGACTTTGAGATCAAGGTCAAGGTCATTCATACTATGCAGATCATATTCACTCATGACACACTACATTTCCACAAAGTTTGGTCAAAATCGGCAAAATACTTTCCTATTTAGCATTGTCAGGCATGAGGCGGCCATTTTGATTTTTCTCATTTTCTTAAACAGTGTATGTTGTATCTCAGTATCAATACCCAGGTGCACTAGTATATGTTGACGACTACATACTGGAACATTTGTAATGCAATCGATTCAGTAGTTAGTGCTGCGCAGGAGAGCAAATATTAAAAAAAAAAAAAAAATCCATGGAGGGTGCCAGTACGGAGCTATTACAAGGAAAAAAGTTTTTGTGCCACAAGAAGCCTGCAATCATGACCTCTTCCCCCCCAGAAAAGAAAAAAAAAAAAGATAATACCTGCAGTATCAATAAGAACTCTACAGAATGTGGAAGAACAGAGTACCAGGATTAAAAATTGTCAGGTTAATCAAAGCCAATGAAGAAGCAGAGGAATAAGAGCAGATGGTGGAGGATGAGAAGACAGGGAGGAGATGGGAGAGGTGACGGAAAAGGAAGAATAAAAGAACGAGTACAAGAGCTAGAAGACGAGAGACTGGACAAGAGAAGGAGAACAGGAAAGAAAATGAGATGAAGAGAGAAGAAGGACAAGAAGAATAAGAAGGAGACATCGACGACGACGACGACGACGATGACGACAATGGCGACGACGACGACGATGACGACGATGACGACGACGACGACGACGATGACGACAATGGCGACGACGACGACGACGACGACGACGACGACGAAGAAGAAGAAGAAGAAGAAGAAGAAGGACGAGGAGAAGGAGGAGGAGGAGGAGGAGGAGGAGGAGGAGATGATGATAATGAAGAAGAAGAAGAAGAAGAAGAAAGGAAGAAGGAGAGAAAACTCAGGCATTCAGAAATGTGGACTGATGATGATATAACGACACCGATGATGACGTTGATGATCATGATGATGATCATGATGATGAAGAAGAAGGAAAGCAAAGAAAGAAAGAATGAAAGAAAGCTCAGGTATTCAGAAAAATGGAGAGGTGATGATAAATTCTGCAGATGATGATGATGATAAGTAGGAGAGGAGAAGGAGTAGGTGGAGGAGGAGGACAGGAAGAAGTAGAAGAGAAGAAATGATATCATGACGAGGATGCAAATGAAAAGGGGAGGAAGGAAGATATGGACACATTAAAGAGAAAGAATAAACATGAAAAGAGAAAAGGAGAATGAAGAGAATTATGATGATGATGATGATGATGATAAGGAGGAGGAAGAGGAGGTGGAGGAGGTAGAGGAGGAAAAAGGGGAGGAGGAGGAGAAGGAGGAGGAAAGTGGGAAGAAGAGGGAGGAAGGGAGGAAGGAAGAGAGAAAAAAAAGGGAGAAATATGTAAGACGGCGAAGCATGGTAAATAGGAAACGAATGATAGGCAACAAAACATAAAGCAAGAAAAATACATCAGTATATCTAAACTGGACCCTGAGCCCTGGTAATAGAAGGTGTGGCTGCAGGTACTAAGGCAGCATCGTAGGAGTTAATGAGTAGTACCTGAATGCCTAGTTATAAGTGCTGTGGAGGCGGGGTGATCTCTCTCTCTCTCTCTCTCTCTCTCTCTCTCTCTCTCTCTCAGTAGGAAATTTTACTCATCTCCGCCAAAATCAAAGCAAACATAACTACAATTCATGATGTACTGGAAAAAATATTATTTGTTTGAGAGAGAGAGAGAGAGAGAGAGAGAGAGAGAGAGAGAGAGAGAGAGAGAGAGAGAGAAGTGAACAGAACAAATAAATTAACTCGCAGGGTAATTGTGTTCATGAATACTATAACGGCCTCCAAAAATAAATGCTGTTTATTTCACTGCACTTCATTTTTTTTTTTCTATTTGTAAGTGGGTGGAATAAGGTATGTTGGGGAAAAAATTAGTAGGACGGTAGCAGTGAATGAGGAAGAAAGAATGCTGGAGTGAACAGAGCATTTTGGGGGGGAAACAGTTAGCGGTGTAATTGGTAGATTTAGACAATAATATATGAGAAAAGTATTATCTGGTGAAATGGAATTGGTAGAGAATGAATGGAATAAGTGGGTAAAAGTAAACTCTTGTGAGGGAAAAATAACAGTGTGAACAACAAATTATTCTGATAAAAAGTATTAATGGGGAAGCAATTAAAAAACATTAAAAGAAGAGAATAATAATGCTTAGGGAAGAAAGTTATGATAGAGGAAAAAGTAATACGTGATTAAGAAAGTAATGTGTGAGAAAGACGGTACTGCATAGAGAGGAAAGCAGCTTGTGAAGAAGAAAGTAATGGGTAGCGAAGAAAGTAACGTATGGGGAGAGAAGCCATGTGTGGAGAAGAAATTAATGTGTAGGGAAGAAAGATGTGAGGAAGACGGTAATGTGTGGGAAGAAATGAATGCGTGGGGAAGAAATTAAAGTGTGAGGGAGAAAGTAATGTTTGAGGGAAGAAAATAAAGTGTGGAGATGAAAGCAATGCACTGGGGAGAAAACAGTGAGTGGGGAAGGTAGTTATGTGGTGAAAGAAAGTCACTTTGGGAAAAGAATGTAATGTATGAGGAAAACACTAAAGTGTGGGGACAAATGTAATGTTCGAGGAAAACAGAAGTGTGTGGGGAAGACAGTATTATGTAAGGACGACAGCAATGTGAGGGGAAAAAAGTAATGTGTGAAGAAGAAAGAAATGTATTAGGAAGAAAGCAATGTATATCGAACGAAATTATATGTGGGAAAAGTGTAGAGTTAGAGTCGAGGCCCAGGATTTATTGAACGTTTCGCCTGTGACGAGTTCCTCAGGAGTAATAATAAACAGTGAATACAATAAACAGATTAAACAGTCCAGGACTAAGGACTAACAACATCTACATTTAACAGAAAGCTACTCGCAAACAGGTGCTCCTCTAGCTAGATGAGCTAATGGTTTGGCTAACTGAAGAAATCTGTTGTCCCTGTGAACTCTGTCACTCGATACCATAAACGCAACCTCTAATCACCTACGCCAACCTATATTGTTTTTATAATTTATGAACTGAAACTCTTTCCAGTTAGTTCTATAATTAGTTTCTCAATTATGTTTTATAATAGTTGTGTTTAGGGTAAATCTTTAAATTTTATACTTATGATCAATGATCCTTTTGTTTGCACCCTGAAATGTCTCACCAGTATAATTATACTTTTCTGCAATCCATGCAAGGAACACTGTACACTTCTGCACTCTGATTACTTTGCTGCTTACGAGCCTTTCTTACCAAACTCCCAGTAGTGACTGTAGCTGTTCTAACAACTTCAGTTCCTCCCTTGTGCATAATATATTCGCAAATCTAATCAGAAACTGCTGCATTATATATATAAATCGTCTTATTTAACCTTGTTTTCCCTGTATTAGTGTACCAATAACAAAAACGGGTTACTAGAGATGACACTTTAACCCTTTGGCTGTTAGTACTGTATTTCTCTCAGTTGAATAAACGCTACTGGTGTTGGCCTGAATAAATGATCTCAAGTCCACCAACAGCAACTGAAGGTTCCCTAAATGAATGCTTTTAACAACCACAATGACTGAAGAAATAAACAGCTTGAAACAAAGTCATCTACGTCCAAGGATGTAATGAATAGGAAGGAATTGTATTTTCGTATGACAGAAATTAATGAATAAAAGAACAATTATTGGTGATGAAAGTGATATGTTAATGAACTGATTCCCTACGTGACGATACTTCAATTTCCAGGCTTGCTCATTCCTCTCCTCTTCATTTTTGCCCCTTTTTCATTCCCATCGCCTTTCTTCTCCCTGTTTTGCCACTCTTTCCTTCTTTTTTTCTCCATTTGCAGAATCAATTTTGCATCCCGTTTCTACATCAACTTTGCGTCTGTCCGTCTCGTTATCATCTACTTCCCTCTCACCTCCTCTCACTCCCTCCTCATCCCTCACAGTCTCCCTGCCCATCTCCCTTTCCCCTTCTTTTCTTCCCCGTTCTCTGTAACCGTCAACCTCTTACGTCCATTTCCTACATCTCCTTGCCCTTCCTGTTTTCCTCGTAATTTCACTTTTCGTACTCCTTCTTCCCCCTACGGTATCCTCTCTCCTCTTCCTCCTGTTCCCATCATATCTCTCCTTCATTCTCCCCTTCGCCTCTCTCGCTCCTCCCCCCTCCCTCTCCTCAGGCTCATCCTTTCACTCAGTTCTCCCACTGTTCCTCTAGCCTTCTTTTTTCTGCCTATTGCCTTTTTTCCCACTTCTCCATTTTCATCCCATTTCAGTCCTTTACCTCTCTTTTACTCCCCTTCCTCTCTCCTTTCTTCTTTTCTTCCTCTTCCTCCCCTCCTTCGCTCCCTTGTACTCACTGCTCTCTTTCCCCCTTCTTTCCCTTCCCCCTCTCCCTAATCAATTCCACCTTCTACTCCCACTTCCGCCTCTCACTCTCACTCTTCCTTTCCTCCAGCTTATCCATTACCTCGCCCTCACATCCGTCTCCGTTCCACTGCCCCATCTTCCTCTTCCCTCTACCCATCCTTGTACTCTCTCTCTCTCTCTCTCTCTCTTACTAGTTGTTTTTTTTCCAGCGGATAAGGTGTTCCAGCCTTACTTATTTTGAATGTGGTGGTGCTCAGTTACTCAATGAATGATTTTAATGATTTTATTGAGAGAGAGAGAGAGAGAGAGAGAGAGAGAGAGAGAGAGAGAGAGAGAGAGAGAGAGAGAGAGAGATGAACAGAACAAACTAATTAACTCCCTGTGTAAATGTGTTCAGGAATACGTTAATGAGCACGGAAATAAATGGTACATTTTTTACCGCACTCCAAGGGTTATTTTCTATTTTTAGGTCGAGAGAATAAATTATTTTGGGAATGACTTATTAGGGACGAAATGGGTCAGTGGCTGAAAAACTATGTTGAAAAGAAGAGAGTACTCTGTGGGGAAGTAATTATAGGATTAACTGGCAGGTTTAGAAAATAAGATGTCAAAATGATATTACCTGAAGAAAAAAATAATTGTGATGAACGTAAGGAGTGGGAGAGAAAGTAGTCTGTAGGGAAAAATGAGTTCTAGAAGGAAAATAATACAGGATGAAAGTAAATAAAATGATGTAAATTTTTTTAAGGTAAGGACATTAACTGTGGATGAGAAATTGTGAGGGAAAAACTAATTCGCGAGGGAAAAAATATAGGTGTGAAGAGTTTAACGTAGGGAAAGTAACATGGCGAGGGAAAAACATTATATAGGGAGGAAAATGATGTGTAGACAAGCAAGTTATTAAAGGGAAGAAAGCAATACGTCAGGAAGAAAGTAATGCACAGGGAGAAAAAAAGTGTGAGGAAGAATGTAATGGTGAAGGAAGAAAGTAATGTTTGGGGAAGAAATAAATGTGTGGGGAAGAGTGTAATGCTTGGGGTAAGAGGAAATGTGTAGGGAAGAAGGTAATGTTTGAGAGGGAAAATAGTATGCAGGGAAGAACGCAATGTATGAGGAAGAAACTAATGTTTAGGTAAGAAAGAAATGTGAGAGGAAGACAGCAACAATAATGTGTGGAGAAGAATGTAATGTGTGAGGAAGACACTGGCAGTAATGTGTGCGGAAGAATGTAATGTGTGAGGAAGACAGTGGCAGTAATGTGTGCGGAAGAATATAATGTGTGAGGAAGACAGTGGCAGTATTGTGTGCGGAAGAATGTAATGTGTGAGGAAGACAGTGGCAGTATTGTGTGCGGAAGAATGTAATGTGTGAGGAAGACAGTGGCAGTAATGTGTGCGGAAGAATGTAATGTGTGAGGAAGACAGTGGCAGTAATGTGTGCGGAAGAATGTAATGTGTGAGGAAGACAGTGGCAGTAATGTGTGCGGAAGAATGTAATGTGTGAGGAAGACAGTGGCAGTATTGTGTGCGGAAGAATGTAATGTGTGAGGAAGACAGTGGCAGTGATGTGTGCGGAAGAATGTAATGTGTGAGGAAGACAGGAGCAGTAATGTGTTGCGTGTGGAAGTAATTAATACGTGAAGAAGGAAGGAATGTGTTTGGAATTATTTAATATGTATGGAAGAAAATAATGTTTGGGAAAATCGTAGAGGCAGTGACAAGACCCACAGTTTATTCAGCGCTTCCCCTGTAACAAATTCCTCGGGAATAATAAACAGTGACTACACTGAATCGAATAAATATTCCAAACCTAATGATTCACAACATTGTTTACATCTGACAATAAGCTAAGCAGGTACTCCTCTACTTAGGTGTGCTTATGGTCTATCCAGCATAAAGCCATTGTCACAGTTAAAATTGAAGTTCAGTATCATAAACGCAGCCTCTAAACACCTGCGCCTATTTACATTGTTAGATAAATTATGAACTAAGACTCCTTCCAGTTAGTTCTATGATTCAATTCCCATCTATGTGTCACAGTGGATGTGTTTAGATTGAATCTTTTCATATACATAATGTTCAGTGATCCTTTCGTGTATACCCCGAAATGTCTCAAAAATAGATACTTTTTTACAGTCCATGCAAGGAACACTTTACACTTCTGCACTCTAATTATCTTGTTTTTTACGAGCCTTTCTTACCAAACTCCCAGTAGTGACCGTCCTTATTCAAACAACTTCATATATTTGTAAACATTATCACCTACTGCTGTATTAGGTAAAACAATTCTCTCGTTGAACCTAATTTTCCCTTCTTTAACGTACAGTAGCAAAGAAAGGGCTATTCGATACGGCAGTTTAAACCTTCGGCTGCTATTATTTCTCTTAGCTGAATGAAAACTTTTGATGTTAGCTTTAATAAATAATAACTCAAAGTCCATCAGTAGCAACTGAAAAGTTCCTAAATGACTGTCGGTGGTAACACACTTTTCACTGAACATACTTTTAACAATGACGCTAATAGAAAAGAAAAATAACTAGACAGAAAATCATTTATGCCCAAGGATTTCATGAATGATGAGTTTATTATTTGTGTGTGTGGGAGATAAATTAATGATTAAAGAAGGAAATTACTGATGACGAAAGTGGGATGTTATGACCTGATTCCAGAAGTGACGATACCTCAGTTATCACTCTCTCGTATTCCCTCTCCTCTCCTTTTTTACCCCCTTTTTTTCCAATCTCCTTTCTCCTCCCACTTTTCCCACTCTTTCTCTCTTCCTTCTTGGAGCCAGTTTTATTTCTCATTTCTTGCCCACCTTCCCGTGTCCCTTTCTCTTAACCATCTACTTCCCTCCTCCTTCTTTCCGCTCCTTCTCATCCCTCATGTTCCCTTCCCAGCTTCCTTTCCCCTTCTTTTCTTTCCCCGTCTCTGTAATCGTCAACCTCTTACGTCCATATCCTTAATCTCCTTTGCTCTTCCTGTTTTCCTCGTTATCTTCTTTTTCTTGCCTCTTCTCTTTCCTGCGCTTTCCTACCTCTTTCTCTTCCTTCTCGCTCCCATCATCTCTCCTTTCCTCCACCTTGCACCCCCTCCCTCTCTTCTGCTTCTCATCTTCTTTTCTCTCAGCTTTCCCCCCGTTTCCCTTTTCCCCATCTCCAATTTCCTTCATTTAATGTCCTTTTACCTTTCATTTTATTTCCTTTTCTCTCTCCTCCATCCTTCTGTTCTCATCTCCGTGTACTTCCACTCTTCCGCTCCCTTTTACTCACATCTCCCCCCCCCGCATTATTTCCCCTTTCCCCTCTCCCTAATCTTCCTTATCCTCTATCCTCTCTTCCTCCTCTTAATATCCCTTTTCCTCCCCTTCCCTTTTTCCATTACCTCTCCCTTCACATCTCTCTCCATCTAGCCTCTTTCCCCTTCTTCCCTTTTTTCCCCTACCCATCTCTGCCTCTCTTTGAACTAAAAAAATATTCAGCACATCAGGAATTCCAGTCTTAGCTACTTATTCTGAACGTAGTGGTACACAGAGAAAGAGAGAGAGAGAGAGAGAGAGAGAGAGAGAGAGAGAGAGAGAGGTTAGGAGAGGAGGAGGGAAAAGAAATGTAAGTGTGGGAGTGACGGGAGGGTAGGATGGAGGGGAGGGAAGGGATCGGGGATAGAGTCAGGAGACACAGGGAAGGGAGAATGGAAGGGAAGAACGGGAGGGTTCGTAGAAATGAAGGGTGGGAAGGAGGGGATGGGAAAGAATCTAGAGGGGAGAGGGGGAGAGGGAAGGTGGGAAGGAAAGAGGGGAGGGAAGAGATGTAGTAGAGTAGCAAGAGTTAGAGAAAAGCTAAAGAATGAGTGGAAAAGAGAGAAAGGAAAGGATAGAACAGTAAAAAAGTAAGGGAGGGAGGAAAGAGAGAGAGACTGAAGTATGGAAAAGAAGAGTGATGGAGAGAGAGGCAATGGGAGCATCCTAAAGAGAATCGGTGAGGAATATGAGGATATTAAGAGTGAACGAAAAAAAAAAAAAAAAAGAGGAAGAGAGGGATTCCTGAAGAGTGGACGAACGGAGGGGGTAAGGAGTCAGGGAGAAGGGAGGGAAGAGGAAAGGAAAGAAGGGAGGGACTGAGGGAGGGAAATGAAAGTTAGAAAAAAGTAGGGAGGAAGGAGGTTTTGGCTGGAGTGCGAAGAAAAATAAACCTGATAGAAAAACGGACAATACTAGGGAAAGTATACTGTGTATAGTTTTGTGTCAAATCTCCATCTACATTACCGAGCTAAAACAAGTAGAAACAGCAGAATATGAGTCTGGTCACGAAGATGTGCTGCAGAGGCAATGCAGAGCCATAGTATTGTCATATTTTCCTATTCAGCCACAGGACATGAGCTGCAAAAGGACGGAAATATACTGCCGGTTATATGTCTGAAGTGTTGGAATAAAGATAAAATAGCAGAGAGAGAGAGAGAGAGAGAGAGAGAGGCACACACACACACACGCTCATACACACACACACACACACACACACACACACACACACACACACACACACACACACACACACACACACACACACACACACACACACACACACAGGGGGGGAGTGAATGGAAAGGAGGACTGGTGAAAGAAAGAGAAAAAATGATGAAGTGAAAGAGGAAGGATGTTGAAGATCATGAGAGTGTGAAGGAGAGAGGGAGGAGAGAAAAATGAGGCTGAAGAGAGTGAAGGAGGGAGGGAAACATTGCGAAATAGGAAAGAGAGAGACGGAGGAATGAAAGAAGATTTAAAGGAGGGAGGGAGGAAATGAAAAAGAAAATAGAGAGGGAAGGAAAAGAAAGGAAGAAGTGGAAGTGGCGCGGAGAGATGGGGAGGAACTGTATTGACAAAGGAAAGGAAAGTAAGGAAGAAAGTAGAAAGAAAGAGAAAAGCTAAAAGGAATGAAGGATAGAAAAAGGGAAGAGGGGAGAAATGGAAAAAGGGAAATGAAAAAAACGAAGGAAGGCAGAAGAAAAAATGAATTGTAAGGGAAGAAAGCAAGAGGGAGGACCAAAAACTGTTGGGAGTGTGTGTGTGTGTGTGTGTGTGTGTGTCAGAGAGAGAGAGAGAGAGAGAGAGAGAATACTATAGATATAAAGGGGAAGAAAAAAGGAAGTAGGGAAAGAGGATTTCAGGAAGCAGGGAGTGAAACTGAGGTGAGAGAAATAATTAGGTTGGAAGAACAGATTGGGAGCCAAAGAAACATGGCAAAAGATGAACAACAAGAGGAAGGAAGGGACGAGGAAATAAAGGAAGGAGAGAACGGAGAGAAGGATTGAATATCAGTACAGCTGAAGGAGAAACCCATGGGAAGCTTTAATGAGAGAGAGAGAGAGAGAGAGAGAGAGAGAGAGAGAGAGAGAGAGAGAGAGAGAGAGAGAGAGAGAGAGAGCAGTGTTGACTAGCCTCTGATATGACTATCTAAATATAATCAAGTTGGTCTACCTGCGTGTTTGTGGAGGGGAGGGGGGGGGCGACAAAATGAAGTGAGGGGAGGGACCGAGGTAGGGCGGGAGTAAGGAAAGCGATGAGGTAGGACAGAGGGAGGGAGAGGAAAATGATGAAGCTAGAGAGAAGGATGAATGAAAAATGTTGTATTTGGTGACAGAACGAGGAAAAGAAATCATACATGGAAGGAAGAGGGAAAAGAAAACTGAAGAACATCAGTGTGAGGATGAGAGGGAGAAAGGAAAGATGAGTTTGGAGAGTGAAGGAGAGAGGAAAAAATAATGAAATAGGAAATGGGAGAGAGGGAGTGAGGAAAAAAAGAAAAACAATAATGAAGATGGGTGAAAAATGGCGGGACTGGGGACTAAAGAAGAGGGAGAATGAAAATATTAGTGGGTGGAGGTAGAAGAAGAGGAGGAGTGAATGAAAGGAAGAGGAATGACTTTACGAGGGAAAAGAGAAGGGAACAAAAGAGAATGATAATGAAAATGAGAAGGAAAGAGACAGAGTGATGAAAAAGGGAAGAAGAGGTAGAGAAGCAGTGAAGAGAGAAGAGGTTAGGGATGGGAATGAGATGAAATTAGAATGAGGAAGGAGGTGGAGAGGCTGGAGGAGGGGTAGAGGGCGGAAAATATGTAACTGAAGGGCTTGTAGAGGAAGGAATGGAAGTGAATGTTAGGCAAGTAGGACTGGGAAAAGAAACAGTTCAGAAAGGAGAAGGAATGGGAAGGGAGGTTGAAGAGGAAAATTAAGATACAGGAAAGAGACTGGAAAGGAAGATATTATAAGGATTGAGGGAGAGGGATAATTGGGGTGAGGTGGGGCATGAGGAGATGAGAGGAAATGTGATTTGAAGAACTGGGAAGAACAGAGAATACGGGCGAAAAAGGGGAGAAAAGCCTACTGGAGAGAGATAAGAGAGGAAGGGTAAGAATGTAAAAAAACTGAGTAACTACCAAAGGAACAAGAGAAAAAAAGGGAAGAAACAGGAAAAAGTGTGGAAAATAGACATGAAAAAGGAAATAGGATAAGAGGTGAGGAGGAAGAGAATATGGAGAGAGAGAGAGAGAGAGAGAGAGAGAGAGAGAGAAGCAACTGGCTGAGTGGAAATTAAATTTGCAGACGTGTAGCGTGTGTTGTCAATGGAAAATAGTGCACAAGGAGGATAACGAGAAGAGGAGGAGGGGGAGGAAGAGGGGAAAAAAAGTGTGGAAGGCGAAAAAGTAGAAGTAAAAGATGAAGAAAAGGAAGAGAAAGAGAAGCAGGAGGAGGAGGAGGAGGGTGGAAAAAAGTACTTGTGATAGAGAAAAGAAATTGCGAAGAAAAATGTGGCTGGTTACATGAGTGAGGAAAAATGAAGGGATGAATATGGAGGAGGTAAAGAAGAGGAAAGAAGGAAAAGGAGGCGAAGGGAGAGGAGGAGGAGGAGGAGGAGGAGGAGAAAGAGGGAGAGGGGGAGGAGGAGGAGGAGAGGAAGAAGAAGAAGAGAGAAGAAGGAAATGAAAAAAAGAGGATGAAGAAAATGAAAAGAAGAGGAGGAGGAGGAAGGAAGCGGAGGACCTGAAGAAGGAGGAAAAGGAAGAGGAGGAGAAGGACGAAGAGAAGGAGGATGTACAAAAGGATGATTATACAGAGAAGGAGGACGACGACGACAAAGAGAAGACGGTATAGGAGGATGGCAGTGAGAGAAGGAGATGGAGGAGGAAAAAGACAAGAGGGAATATGAAGAAGAGAATGGAAGTAAATGGAAGACAAAGATGGTAATGAGGAGGAGGAGAGCTATGAGGAGAAGGAGGAAAAGGGAGAAGCCGAAGAGAAGAAGAAGAAGAAGAAAGGAAAGGTTAAAGTTGATGATGAGGAGGAGAACTGAGAGAAGAAGAAGAAGAAAAAAGAAGAATGATGATCGTAGCGATTATGAAGGAGCAGGAGAACAGGATTCAGGGGAGAGAAGAAAAAAGATGTTAGGAGGGCAGTGGAGAGGGTTCAGTTGGAAGGGGGGAGAGGTTAGGAGGAGACAAGGAAAGTGATTAATATACAGTAGTAATAGAAGAAAACGGGGATAGAACAGACGAAGATACATAAGATGGTGAAAATGAAGAGGAAGATTAGGAGGATGAGGTGCAGGAAGAGGATGACGAGGAGTAAGAGGAGGAAAAAGAATGCTGAAAATAGAGATTAATATGATGAAATAACCATATCTGAATGTGCAGTTGAATAATTATAACAACAACAACAACAATAATAATAATAATAATAATGATAATAATAATAATAATATTTACTGGAGGAAGAAGAAGAAGAAGAAGAAGAAGACGAAGAACAGGAAGAAAATGAGGTGGAGGAGGAAAAAAGAGGAAACCATTACACTAAGAGAAACCGGGAACAGAGAAATGAAGAAGTACTTGTATAAAAGGGAAAGGCAGAGTTTGACACGTACACATGTAGTAGGTGTGGGAGCTTCAGAGCCCTTTGCTAATGCCCTTGGTGTGTGGTGCTGTGGGAGGGTGATTTTGTGTGGTGTGGGAGGAGTGGGTGGTACGGTGTTTTGTGTGGTGTGGTGTTTTATGTGGTACTGTGTTTTGTGTGGTATTGTGTTTTGTGTGGTACTGTGTTTTGTTTGGTACTGTTTTGTGTGGTGTTGTGTTTTGTGTGGTATTGTGTTTTGTGTGGTACTGTGTTTTGTGTGGTGTTGTGTTTTGTGTGGTATTGTGTTTTGTGTGGTACTGTGTTTTGTGTGGTATTGTGTTTTGTTTGGTACTGTTTTGTGTGGTGTTGTGTTTTGTGTGGTGTTGTGTTTTGTGTGGTATTGTGTTTTGTGTGGTACTGTGTTTTGTGTGGTACTGTGTTTTGTGTGGTATTGTGTTTTGTGTGGTGTTGTGTTTTGTGTGGTATTGTGTTTTGTGTGGTACTGTTTTGTGTGGTACTGTTTTGTGTGGTGGTGTATTTTGTGTTGGGTTGTGCTTTGTTTGGTACTTGTTTTGTGTGGTGTGTTTTGTGTGGTACTGTGTTTTGTGTGGTATGATGTTTTGTGTGGTACTGTGTTTTGTGTGGTGGTGTTTTGTGTGGTACTGTGTTTTGTGTGGTACTGTGTTTTGTGTGGTACTGTGTTTTGTGTGGTACTGTGTTTTGCGTGGTATGATGTTCTTTCTGGTACTGTGTTTTGTGTGGTACTGTGTTTTTTATGGTATGGTGTTTTGTGTGGTACTGTGTTTTGTGTGGTACTGTGTTTTGTATGGTATGGTGTTTTTCTTGGTACGGTGCTTTGTATGGTACTGTGTTTTGTGGGGTACAGTGATTTGTGTGGTATTGTGTTTAGTGTGGTACTGTGTTTTGTGTTGTGTTTTGTGTGGTACTGTGTTTTGTGTGGTATTGTGTTTTGTTTGGTATTGTGTTTTGTTTGGTATGGTGTTTTGTGTGGTACTGTGTTTAGTGTGGTACTGTGTTTTGTGTTGTGTTTTGTGTGGTACTGTGTTTTGTGTGGTATTGTGTTTTGTTTGGTATTGTGTTTTGTTTGGTATGGTGTTTTGTATGGTTTGGTGTTTTTCGTGGTACTGTGTTTTGTGTGGTACTGTGTTTTGTGTGGTATTGTGTGTGTTTTGTGTGGTACGGTGTTTTGTGTGGTATTGTGTGTGTTTTGTGTGGTACTGCGTTTTGTGTGGTATTGTGTGTGTTTTGTGTGGTACTGTGTTTTGTGTGGTATTGTGTTTTGTGTGGTACGGTGTTTTGTGTGGTACTGTGTTTTGTGTGGTACGGTGTTTTGTGTGGTACGATGTTTTGTGTGGTATTGTGTTTTGTGTGGTACTGTGTTTTGTGTGGTACGGTGCTTTGTGTGGTACTGTGTTTTGTATGGTACGGTGTTTTGTGTGGTACGGTGTTTTGTGTGGTACGGTGTTTTGTGTGGTACTATGTTTTGTGTGGTATGGTGTTTTGTGTGGTATTGTGTGTGTTTTGTGTGGTATTGTGTGTGTTTTGTGTGGTACGGTGTTTTGTGTAGTATTGTGTTTTGCGTGGTATGGTGTTTTTCGTTGTACGGTGTTTTGTGTGATATGGTGCGGTATGATATGATTTCGCCAACGTCGCCAAATTCTACTGAATGAATCACTTGGTGTCCAAAAATCGCTACTTAGATATAGACGAACATAGCCACTCCTAGTGATGCTCCTACTACTTTGAAAGGAACGGTAAATAGCCAGTCGTCTCAGCCATTTTGGGTGTAAGGTCTCAAGGCTATGTCTCTATGCTCCGAACTTTTGAGGAGATAGATAGATAGATAGATAGAAAGAGAGAGAGAGAGAGAGAGAGAGAGAGAGAGAGAGAGAGAGAGAGAGAGAGAGAGATGCTTGTATTTGCTAAATTGTTCAGAATTCGCCAACACTCCTGAAGAAGAAAAGAAGACGAAGAAGAAAAACAAAACATGAGTATGATGATGATGACATAAGCAATATTCCAGGCCTGTACATTGTCAACATGCATCATCTCTGAGTGATTTTGCTTTCCATGCCTGTGAAGTGAGGTGTTTCCCCAAT
>NC_136957.1:24132240-24134740 GCF_032717465.1 Coenobita brevimanus | reverse complement strand
CACATAGTACTCTATGATGAGGGAATAAGTACCTACATTAAGCTAAAAACCACAACAGCCCGTGAAACTGTAATTAAGGCCGAAATGGTCCGTGTCTTGGTGTAACTATGCATTCCTTTCTTCCTTCTTGTTGTTTCTTATTTCTGTATATCATCCGTACCATTTTTTGCGTCTCTCTCTCTCTCTCTCTCTCTCTCTCTCTCTCTCTCTCTCTCTCTCTCTCTCGCTCGCTCGCTCGCTGTGTTATTAAGGCCTTGGGTAAATTGATGACCGCACGATTATGTAAATGTTTGAATATGCTTATATGAATATATTTATAAAAACTTGGCCAGAGAGAGAGAGAGAGAGAGAAAGAGAGGGGGGGGAGAGAGAGAGAGATGCTCTGTGCATGTGTGTGTGTGTGTGTGTGTGTGTGTGTGTGTGTGTGATCTATTCGTTTTCCTGTAAGTAACATTCACCTTCGACGGCATTAACAGATGCTGAAGCATGTCCAGGAGCGATACTGTCCGTCTGTTTCTAAACAAACTGCTTCACTCCCGTAGATACGAGGGAAGCTCCGTTCTGAGGCCCTGAAGTTCTTGCTTCACTCCCGTACACTTTAGGCAAATATTAGACCTAAATGAAGGCCAATATTTGGACACTGAAGCTCCCACATCTCTTTGCTGTATTAATTTTTCCTTGCTACTAATAAGCAATGTTATTCATGATAGAGATTTTCGTACTGCAGAAGTTGGATCAAATATTCATTAACTCCTTCACAAAGGAAAACCACTGCAGGGTTCAATATAACCGTTTGGAGGAACCAAGAATAAACTACCGGTACTGAATAATAAGATGTGCTGAGGCAGATGGGTTACCTCAGTACTAACACACTTCTACAGCAATAATTATGCACTAATGCCGTATCAGCTGCACACTGGCATGACGTAGTTCTGCTCACGCTGTACTGTACCCCTGCATTTTGTTGGAGGAAAGCCGCAGCCAGGGTTTCACAACGGCCGAAGACCCGTTAATGTTCAGTGTTACCGAGGCAGATCAAAGCTTTTCTGGACTCACGAGCAAAAGTTTGAGATTGGGCAGTCTAGAAATGCATCGAACTAGCAATAAAAGACTTCGCTCGGCATGAAAACCCCCCTATGACTTTTTTTTAAATTCAAGAACAAGACTGGAGGGTTAGCAAAATGAATAGCTTAGGAGCGTATAGTCAAGAAAAGATCAAATTTAAATTTTCTCTTGCTCATTTTCGTCTGTTCGTCAATATTTCTAAGCTAAATGATAAAATCTGTTGTGTCTCCGGCCATAAGTGATCCTCTTTCATATGACACCACAGAGGAGGGCGACAAACAGGCAGTAAGTATGAATTAAGCATAACAGGATGGTCGTATAACTTTAGTCATTGATTGTAGTTATTGTTAAAAGTGAAGGTTGTCCTACAGCATACCTATTACTGTGTTCTAGTTAAGTAATTTATTTACATTATTGCATTATTTAGCATAAATTAACATGAGACTAAATAATAAGCGAGTATTCTGCCGCGTTCTAAAATCTATCTCTGATGACGTCTTACTTTATATATTGCCGCCTTTTGACCTTTTTATTCATCTGTGAAAAGGTCTTTCGTACTGAATGAGTCAAACCTAAGAGGCTGTTATTTAACCCTTCAAAATCGAGGTATCTCACCTAACATTATTATAATTCCCAAGGAATAAGGGTAGAAACAATTCGCATAATAAATGGGTTAAGACTGATGGCCAACGGTATATATACCAGCCCCTCATTTCTGACGGTATTTTATGTAACGACAGGATGAATAAAATGTGGTTAGCTTGCATGTGACGCTATAGATCGAATTCACAAGTGAGGTCAAGTAGGAAACGTGCATAATTCTAATAAGAGATTTCACTTACAAAATATCCACAACTGGCTACATGCAGTTTTATTTATAGCATACCACGATATGATTTGCAAATGAAATCTATTTTGCACCAAATTCAGTAAGCTATTTAACATAAAAATAAAATCCTTATTAAAAGCACTAAAAATGCTCAAAAGAGCCAGCTGATAGGCTGACGAAAAGGTGACGTCATCACTACCGAAGCAGTGACGTCATTGCTACCTAAGAAGCGACGTTACGGTCCTCGGTGCATGAAGGAAACATGATTTTGTGGCAGTATTTGACAACTTTGTTTTTAAACATACAACCTAATCGGAGATATTTGCGTTATCATACTTCCAACCATCCATCCATCCTGTGTTGCCCCATGAGGAGCGTAGAAGCCCGGGGCCAGGCAAGTTGGTCCTGACATTCAAGATGAGAGTGACCAGCCTCACTCATCCGTGAGTGACATTAAGCGAGCAATAAACCCCAACCACCCATTGGATATAAACCTGCACCGGCTCAATCCGATTGGAGAGCTTTAATTACCCACTAAACCACGAGGCGCCATAATTTGGTTGTATGGTTACCACCTAGCGTAGGAAATGGTTTCCTGATGTACAA
>NC_136957.1:24099740-24127240 GCF_032717465.1 Coenobita brevimanus | reverse complement strand
AGTCTATAGGAGTAAAGTAACACTGGTCCCAAAACCGTTAGTGACGGACAGGCAGATACTCCCACGTCGAAAACTAAGACATCATCGCATGAAAAGGTTAGTCATGGCACAAAATACATTACTAACGCCTGTCTGTCTAGCTACATGTCTACAGAAAGATGCCTTAGTGCAGGAAATGATACCCACTGACGAAGCACCTTCATTTCACTCTGTCTTCAGCACAGTGCTCATCTGAAAGTGTACCCTGAACACTATACAGTAGGCTGAAGTTGCCCTTTTTCTATGGGTACTCATCTTCCATTCTGGCAAACTGTAGGGAACTGAGCGAAGGTTGTATAACCGGGCAACGGAACAAACAAGTAAGTATGTAGGTACCAAGAGAATATGTTTTATTGGGTTACTGGGCTAATGAAAGTCAGACTGTTTAATTAAACCCTCCGTTGCCCTTTTATGCTAAGGCTTATAGAGAGTGGTGTGGTTATTAATAGTCGGGTCATAAATAAGAGATTATAATTAAGACACGTGTGTGTCTGGTAATTCTACATTTATGAACTTTAGACAATGTTAGATGAACATTTCTCTCTCCCTCTTTCGCTCTCTCTCTCTCTCTCTCTCTCTCTCTCTCTCTCTCTCTCTCTCTCTGTTTTCAGACCACCTAAGGGGTATCCAGGTAATTTGTTTGAATCCCCAGGTAAACTAATACAAGTATGTTAATATACACATGGCCGGCCCCTCACCTCCCACAGGGCTAGATTATACTACACCACAGGAAATTATATACTGTACAGTATATGATGGAAGCTGGTGGCCGGCAAAGCACGGCAGTGGACTGAGCGTTGTACTGTTGTACTTTCAAATACTTAGTTACCTCCACCAACGATGCTGGCGGAGGTTATGTAATCACCTGGGTCAGTCTGTTTATCTATTGACAAAATATCTCCAAAAGTTTCAGCCGAATTTTGATGAATTTCTTTGGAGGGGTTGCCCATTGGCCAAGGAAACGTTGATTCGATGTTGAGGAGGATCCAGATCCAGATGCTGATCTGGGATTTTTTTTTTTTTTTTGTCTGTTTCTTTGATCGTCCACAAGAAATTTCAGAAAGTAACTGATGGATTTCAGTTCATTTTGTGGATGTATGGGTCATGGGCCAAGAAAGAGTTGATTAATTTTGGTGGTGATCTGCGTTGTCCGGTCTAACGTTGGTGGAGGTATGCGTTCTCGGAATGCAATTTACTTGTTGTGATTAGGCTAATCCGAACGGAAGGCCTGTTGATTGTAGGCTGAAGTTGTCCTTCTCCTGCTGCCCAAAATCCTCCTTTCGGGTGACAGGGAGGGAACTGAGGGACATTTGTATAACTAGATGAAGTATTCGTTTAGATATACTGGTGCCATCGAGTAATGGTGTCCGTCTCCAGCACCCAGATTCATGGTAAAATATAATAATGGTTTGATTAGTAGACTGAAGATTGTAAGGCTACGATTTTGATCCAAGGTATACGAGAATTGTTTCGAGCGTGAGAAGTGGGTGGAAATATTATTGGATAGCACAGCACTAAAACTGTGCATACTACAGTATTAAGTTACACAGGATCCATACACATCGATAGAAAGCTTATGGAAAAATAATATATGTTACTTAATGACTTTTCTCAGAAATCGCTGCCTTATTCTTGTACAAAGCTAAATAGCTCCAGATAAAGCTGTGTTATATTGTATGTTATTAACGTTGCAGCGGCTCTGTGCGAGACGTTCAAAAGCTTATGAAAAGATATTAATGTTATTAGGTGGGGTGCACGGCGTTGCCTGGGTAAAACCTTATGATCTGCATTGCCTGGGTTCCTGGATGGCCACTCCTTGTGGTGGAAGACCATAGGGTTACTCTTTTATCCTTGGGCCCATGTCCTCAAGGTTATATTCTCCATGGACCTATTCCTACGATGGACCTATTTTCCACTACCAACCCACCCACCAGCCCTACCCACCCATCCCACCAATCCCTCTACCCACTCGACCTGTTGTAGCTAATATGGTTATAGAAGTATAAAATTCTATGGTACTTGACTACCATCTATCCACCATGTTGACTTGAAGATTTCTGGTTAATTAATTATAATCAGAGGAGCTACTTAGGTTATGTAATGTACACGTTTAAAACGTTTAAATTCAATGTAAGAGGTTACACCTGTCAGAGCTGTCAAAAGAGTTCTGTATGCATCCCCCTTGATTTCCATGGAGGACAGACAGACAGGCAGACAAATTCCGTGTGTGTGTGTGTGTGTGTGTGTGTGTGTGTGTGTGTGTGTGTGTGTGTGTGTGTGTGTGTGTGTGTGTGTGTGTGCAGAGACATGAAACTCGATGGAAATGCCCCGCGGCATTTACCACGTAATATAACAAATGGACGTGTGTTAACAACATTTTTGGTAACCGGAGGCCGATTGTACCCGGGATTATTATACATTCTACAAGTTGGTGCAGTTTAGGTGGGTTGGTTAAAAGAGGGTTGCACTGTAATGCACCGATTCGGCTAATTAGAGGGTACAAACAGACAAACAGATAAAATGAATGGGAATTTTGGTAGTATATAGATTTGTGATTTGGCTCAAAATTCTCCACCATAATGCTCATGAAAAACACCAAATTAAACCCCCAACCTGGTTTATCTCGGAAGTCATTCAAATACAAATGACATGCACACATCGGTGGAAAGCTTATTGAAGAGTAATTGGGGTTACTTTACTGGTTTTTCTAAAAATTTTCTACCATACTACTGAAAAATACAAAAACTGAGTCAAGTGTGAAGCCACCCATGCTTTGGCATGATGGCTGAAAGCACTTTAACTGATTGTATAGTAAAAAAAAAAAATGCTTAACTTTTAAGTGATATTTAATATCAGGCAAGTGAGATGCACACCTATTCTTTTTCAATAAAACACCTACATTAGTAAGCTTGTTTGCTTGATCGCCATTCACACTTTCAAGTAGGGGCGCCTGTAACATCATATGATAGTGGACAGAGTATTGGTTTTGGTTTACAGGGATGCAAGTTTGAAATCCGTATGGTGGATATGATGCATGGGGAGGACGTCATGGCAGGGCGGGAAGAGTGATGAATTGCTGTTTGCTTTTTCTGTAATAAAAGAGAAATGTATGCTAATTGACCACAGGAGAAATAACAATGGAAGCAGTAAGTACTTTCGTATTATTACATCTATATACTGAAGATGTAATACACGAAAGCTACTGTCTCTATTTTCATTTGACCTGTGGCCAATTTATAAAGCAGGAGGCTTGAGGGCACTTACTGCAGGGTGTAGAAAGTCGTTGACTGTAGATTTATGGGTGCGAATTGAAGTCCCTTATATAGTGACCCTGGGGTATCAAAGCTGAGTGGATAAGAGTGGAATGTGCATTGTATGGAATCGAGTTGGAATCTTAAGTAACGTGGACATCAGGGATGTTATGAATGGTGGACAGATTACACTTTTTTCAGCTGGAATTAGTTTTAGTGGTTTAGCTATAGAAGCTTTAACCTGCTGTCATGTGTTGGTCTTTTCACTTGGCGGGTGCTTCCTTTGTGCCAGGATCTTAACCCATTTCCCTACTAAAGTCACCTAACTAGTAAGTCTCAACGCCGGGCCTCAACCCACGTCTTCCCAGGGGGAAAAATCTGTTCGTGTTTGTACTCGTTTGACGTAATCAAGAGAGAATGTGAAGGAGTGGATTGAAATATTGCCTGCAGACACCAAAGCCGAATTTCGCGATCCGGTATTATACACTTAAGTGTGTATGAGTGATGCACAACTTGGGAGTTTGTGGTGTAATGTATTGAGAAACGAACTGTCGATGATTATGGCCAAGAGCTAAATTCCCTCTGCATAAATTATCCTCTTCTCTGTGCCTTCCAGTTACCATCACATTTTCTCTCTCTCTCTCTCTCTCTCTCTCTCTCTCTCTCTCTCTCTCTCTCTCTCATCTCATTCTTTTCTTCACATTCATTCTCCTACCCAGCATCCCCCCCTCCTGCCAACCTCCCATTTTCAGCGCCATTCTCTTCGCTCCACTTTTCCATTCCAATTTTCGCACACTCTCACCTTTTCCATTCTGGCAGCCATTATTTTTCTACATTGCATTTTTTTTTGTAATTATTCTTTCTTGCTTTCTCCCTGAGTTCTTTATTTACCGCCCTGGTTTTTTGCCTTACCTTTATTCTCTTCATCTTGATTTCTGCACCCGCATTCATCCCATCGTCCTTTCTCTCTCTCTCTCTCTCTCTCTCTCTCTCTCTCTCTCTCTCTCTCTCTCTCTCTCTCTCCTGCCAAATTAGCACACTATCGTTCATATCCTGACTGCCTCCCGTTTATTTTACCGTTCCTAAATTTAAAATCTAAATCTTATCTTCGGGCCTTCTTTAGCTGCAGCTGTAAATAGGCTTGGGGTAATTACATTGGTTTGGGTCAATTACATTTACAATTATAATTACTCATCCTATTACACAATTACAATTATAAGGAAGAAAAAATGCTATTTACAATTACAATTACTCCATTTCAGTATCTGTAAAATACAGTTACAGTAACAATTACAGCAAAATCAGTGTTCAATTACATATATCAGTTACTTTTTTTCATGGTATAAACTGAAGTAATTGCTTATTATATATATATATATATATATTTGGGGAAGGCGGTGGCTGAATCGGTAGAGAGGCGGCCTACGGTCCTAATGGACCCAGGATCGAAACCCGGCTGGGACAGGGAACAGTTTAAAGCAGGACCGGATTCAGGGGTGGGCCCACGGGGCCTGGGCCCCAGGCCTCCCACCAGAATGGGCCTCCCACCAAACGTTGGGCAACTTGGCATTTGGTATTTTGCATTACCAAAGCAGGGCCGATTTAGTAATGAAAAATCTGTCAGATAATGAATAGGCATGATTTGGTAGCCTATTGGATTGGGAGATGGTAATGAATTTGATTGGATGATGTACTCAATTAATCTGTTGGCTTTTAGAACATGCAAATACAGAACATATGCCGTTAATTTTCAAATGAATAATTTTTTCCCTTATACATGTACATATTGACAAGGGGTAAATACATGAATAATCTTTCTTTAAGAAATTTGGTAATTACACTGATAATGCCCTGGTTCTGAATATTGGTGT
This sequence comes from Coenobita brevimanus, assembly GCF_032717465.1. Lineage (NCBI taxonomy): Eukaryota > Metazoa > Arthropoda > Malacostraca > Decapoda > Coenobitidae > Coenobita > Coenobita brevimanus. Next base: position 24,122,079 of record NC_136957.1, on the reverse strand, counting down.
GTCACAGCTTCATCCAGTCTGCTACGTTCGAAATCTGGGTGTTTATTTTAATTCGAAGTTAAAATATGAGGAACATATTAATCAGGTTGTCAGAGGGTGCAACTTGCATATCAGAAATCTGGCAGCCCTGGAGCTGGTGCCAGCCGCCAACAAGTGTTCATATTTGATCACTTGTTGTCACTGTCAGAGGATTTCATTCCTGTCATCGATCAGTTCATAGCTTCTCTTAACCAGCGGCTGCATGCGTATGAACTGATGTCAGCTCACTTTAGCTGCTTCGGTCAACTGACAAAGCTATCCTCTGAAGAGCTGTCTAAAGCAGCTAAGAAATTACTGGATGTCTATCCCAACGATCTGGAGACTTCATTCCTGAAGAGCTCATCCAGTTTGCTGATTTTGCGAACATTATGCTGACGAAGAGCCAAACGGCGTTAGCGCTGAGCTGTTTCTCTACAATCATATCCACGATAAGCATGTGCTAGATATTTTCTCCGATGTGGAGGTAGTCCTGAGAATGTACTGGCTATAATGGTGAACAGCTTCAGTGCTGAGCTTATTTTATTTATTTTTTTTTTTCAAGCTGAAATTGACTGAGAATCGCCTACGAACAAGCAGGACACAGGAGTGACTTGTGAATTTGACAGTCATGAGCACTGAGTCGAACATCCTACGCTCATTGGATTTTGATGATTTAATAAGAGAATTTTTCCATTTGAAAATTGCGGAAAGCACCTAGACTAGACCAGATTTCTAGAAACTGTTCGTTCAGTGAACAGTCTATACAAGTGTTGAGTAAGTGCACGAGTGGTTGGATTTTTTTTTTTTTTCTCGCTTCATGATTATTCTGTTTTGTGTGATATGCTAGGAAGTGTTCAGTGCATTTCAGGACCGCTCTGTTTTTTTGTTTTGTTTTCATTCAGGGCTAATTAATGTGGTGATTTTTCAGAAAGTATCGTTTTTACCTGATCTTTAATGACATCAATTTCTGAATACAGTATCATAGGTCGTCGGGACCGAGTTGTATCGTGCAAGCGAACATATCGTTGCAACAGTGCGAGAGTTAAAAATTTATTTTCATTTAGCACCATGATAATTTGATGCTTGGGATGGGCCCCCCACCAAAACGGGTCCCAGGACCCCCACATCCCAAATCCGGCACTGGTTTAAAGGATTTGAATTTCCCAAAAGCAGACTTTCCTCATCTACCAGATTACCTGCCGACATGTCGTAAAAATACCCCCGCTAATACCAATACACCAATCATGTGTGAGACAGCCCTAGCATGTATTCAATACGGATAGTGGGTGTTAGCGCCCAAGTGGTGACATGTGGAGGTGTAGGAGGACTACTGGTCCTTGGGATAAGTCATTGCCCCAGAGAAATAGGCGCTGAAGCCTTTGCCCTGAGTCGGAATATATATATATATATATATATATATATATATATATGGCAAAAAATGAACCTCATGATACAAATCTGGGCACCCCCTCATTTTGTTAGGTTTGTCATTGGTATAATATTGCCAAACTTTTAGCTTCCTACTGCATCTAGAAGACAGTCCTCAAGAGTCATACAATATCAGAATTATGGTACGTATTACTAACAAACGTGATGTGGGTGAGATAGATGTTTACTCCAATAATATGAAACTTACAATGAAAATACAACAAAATCATATGGAATAATAATAATACCAATAATACAAACTTCAATGAGCATAAGTTTCGTACACTTATCAAACCAGAATTCATAATACCAGTCAATATTTCATAACAGTGGCAATAACAGACGCCTTTGTAGTTTGAGTGAGAATAGCTTTCCTGTTTGCTTCAATAACTTGCAGGAGAAACTGCTTTTCATCCTCATCATTGGTAATAAGAGCTTTACAGCACGCTCAGCAGTGTCATTCACCACCCTCAAGTTTCTTATTCGCTCTTTTCCTTGCAGATAATCCTCGTTTGTGTTCCATGAATCTAGCAGAAGCATTAGAAATGACTCTCCAATTTTCAGGTGATGTAAAATGCTCATGGTCCGCTTGCTTGCTAAATCTCCCAAACTTGTTTCTTTTGCTAGGGTGGTCGGATCACCTCTCACATGGTGTATTCCAGGTTCTCTGCTCATAGCCTTCACTATATTGGCATTCTCTGTTGCCGGAACTCTGTCAGGGGAAAGTGCGAGACCCACAAGCTCATCTGACAGGTATCACAAGTGGTGCTCCAGGAGCTTCATTACAGCAGCGGCAATCTCAACATCAGTGGCTTTGTATTTGTCAAGATCAGCCCAGAATGCCAATTCTACAGCAGGTACCTCAGCTGCAAGGGGGGCTTCTATCCATGCTCTAGTGTAAAGGAGTGCACCAAACTAAAACCACTGAAGCTGACGTTCTTTTTTTGTCAGATGAAAGACGTCTTGCTGATTACAAAAGAGATTTATTTTGATGGCGTAAAGCAGCTTAGCCATCCAACTTGCTTGGTGGACAGGCCCTGGTGTTCACCAGTGAATTTGCTCGGGTGGACTTCCCAGCACAATCATAGTCAGTTCAACTATTTCTTGATAATCATCCCTGATGAGCAATTCCTGGCCAGTCACATCTTTTAGAACAGCTACTGTTGATTTCACAAAGCTGTCAACTCCATCATTCAGCTCCAAGGCCTGAAAGTTTTCATGGCTGAGATTCGACCAACAAGACTTGAACCTTTTGATGAGAAGAATATATGGTGAGCTTTATGGTCCAAAACATAAGGAAAATTGTTTTCCATGAACCAGTTCCATAGCATGATGGTGACAGGCAAACCAAGTTTGTTCTCTACCAAGCATATTCTAAAGACGAGTGCATGCTCCATTGATTCGACCAGTATTTACAGATGTGGTGTCAAAGCTCATTGCCTGCACTTTGTCTACCAGGTTCCACTGCATCAGAAGATCATAAACAGCTTTGGCTTCATATTCTGCTGTGCCAGAGGATATCTCTGGCACCCAAGAAGCTTATCTACTCCATCTCCAGACACCAGCACTGGCAGGCAGTCAACTTTTCCTGTTCCAGCAATTTGAGGCAGAATCTTGCCATCCCAGTGCATGACTAGAGGATATTCTGGCACAAACTCTGCTCTTGCTAAATCTGCATGACCTTGTCTTGCTTTCTTTCTAACTCTGTGGATGGTGCTACGGGAAATGGGAAGAGAAGAGGGATCATGACCAAGAACAGGTGCAAGCAAAGCCATTAAACTAACCGCCTCTCAATCAGATGTTTTGTTTCTGTCCAAAGTTCCTGTCACATGTTTGGTATATAGCTGGGATGTTGGAATTTGTTGGTTCTTTGGTTTTGCATCCTGATACTGTAGCTAACTGCCAGTTTTGAAGAAAGGCTAAGTGCAAAATCAACATCTGAATCATTTGTATCATCGAAGCTGTAGTTTCATCAGTCATGCAACCTCTTTGCTGTTGAGGTGGCTGCAGCAATAGCCTTTTGTCGACGCGTTTCTTCATCATTTTTTCGTTTGGGGGTTCTTTCTTTCTTTTTGGTTAGTTCCTTGTCTTCAGTACTCATGTACATTTTCCAGTCTTGTCTTTGATCAGCGAGGAATTCTTTATTTTCTTTGATCTTGTACCCAAGGTTAGTGCATCAAAATGAGCAATGTCAAATAGAGAATTTAACATTGCACCATACTCTCTCTCTCTCTACTTCTTTGAGTTTCAGAACATCTTCCTCTGTTTTCCTTCAGCAACAACCAGATAGTATGGGATTTTTCTAATTTCTCAATTACATGTTTTTCAAGGATGGTAGGACTGGCAGCTTCATGCCAAAGGACCATCAACTCCTCAGTTGACATATGACTAGCATTTCTGACACTTTACTTCCTGTTAGTGACAGTGGAACCTTTGCAGTACTTGCCTAATTGTGAGAAGTTGCTTCGGCCGTAGAAGTAAAAAGTTACTAGGACCATTCAAGAAAATGTCACTTTTCTGACAAGTTGATGTCATTGCTGATGAGCTTAAGAACGGCCCACTGTCAGCTTCAATATTACTGCAACGATCTTCACACTCACTAACAACAAATCAGTCACTCTGTCCTGCTAGTTATGGCGTCTTCCAACACAAGACTCTGTTGTGAAGTATGCACTGGGTACTGTGATGGTCTTGTAGCATATACCAATTTTGAATACAGTCACCGGAGAGGTGACACATATACATCAAGTGTTACTGATGCATGCAGATATCAGACCTTCAAGACAACCAATACTGCAATTATGATGAGAATTTATATGAATGCATGAGGGTATCCCTTCCAGTAGATTGTTGCCAGCTTTGCTATTTCTTGCAATATTTGAGACAATGAGCACTGACTTAAAATACCTCTAGAATTCTGAAAATTTGCACCAGTGATTCAACTGGTAGTAACAAATAGAGAGGGTGCCCTGATTTCTAGCTTGAATTTCATTTTTTGGACTACCCTAATTAAATGAATACCGGTATGTATATATATATATATATATATATATATATATATATATATATAATATATATATATATATATATATATATATATATATATATAATATCTATCCATCTATCTATCTATCTACCTATAGACATATACACATAATATATCTATCCATCTATCTATCTACAGTATCTCTCTCTCTCTCTCTCTCTCTCTCTCTCTAAACACACACACACACATAATATACTGTTACTGGCGTAGTTACCCCAGTAGCGAATGGGTGAAATAGAAAATAAATGATGACGTAAGGAGACAGACGAGCCATTAAGAACAGTAAATGTTTTCTTATCAGTTTTGCGGGTTGTAAGGGTAACCCTAGTCCCCAGCTGTATTTACTCAGTGGTCAGTTTTGCCTTCTGGACTGATAACACACCAGATGTTTTTCTCACAAATTATACATAAAATCCCTCTTGTCCTTGAACTAGTGGGTATAACTTATAATGTGGGAGGAATAAAAACTGAGTTTTCGCCAATAGAAGCCTAAATAGCGCTTTCTTTACGTTCTTGATGGCACGCAATTGGTTCTGTGCGGAGTGTATGAGGCCCTCATTGGTAGCAGGTGCCTCTATAGTTGTTGAATGGCTGTAGATATTCCATAAGACAGCCTAGTGGTTAATTAGCTGAGAGAGGCAGAGTAAGTCTGCTTTATAGGTTCAAGGAAAATGTGAAGAGACATTTTCTTGTCTAATTTTTTGTACACAGATTCTGGTACAAATTTTGTCATTTGTACACATTTGTTCACATTTACTGTCACGGTACACTTTTGTCACATTGTGTTGCACTTTTCCCCAACATTACTCAGTATGTGATCTGGATTACAAAACACACTATTTGTGCACACTATTTTTTGGTTCACTCCTCCATTTACACTGGTGTGTGAATTATATCTGGATTAAACCTTCGAAGTCTCCACGTTTCCTCGAGCTTTGTGAGTACTTAGCCTCCACTGAGTGTATTCTGGTTAGGTAAGAAATAATTTGTTTTATATTTGTGTTCTGAGGCCTATATGAATCCTCCTTTTGTACAACGAACCCTGGTTTCTTCTTTGGTTGTGTATGTTATAGTGTACAGTAAAGTTAGTTTTCTTGTAAGCATTACCTTATCCCTTTTGCTGATTAATTAAGGGCTAAGAGTGCACCTTGATATACAACCCCATAACAATATATATATATATATATATATATATATATATATATATATATATATATATATATATATATATATATATATATATATATATATACAGTAATTTCCTATATTTTATCTCTTGAAATTAAATTGATGCAGTCACAACTTATAGTGCAAATAAAAGAAATAAATCATAGAAATTTAAAAATGATGCAGCGATTACAAATTAAAAGTAAATACCTCCTATAATTTGCAGTTAAAAGTGTTATTACCTTTAAAATGTTTGTGGTCGTGTCACGTCTCATGTTACATGTTTACTTCATAGCATATTTTTTTTTCTCTCTCTCTCTGTTTTAGTATATCAAAGTAATATTTCTATGATGTAATTTTTAATTATTTTGCTTCTAAACACTCACAATTACAAATACAATTGCTTTCTGAATATAAAGCTGTATTATAATTACAATTAAAATTATTATTACAAAACTACAATTACCATTACAGTTAACCAAAAAGTACGTAATTAATTAGATTTCAATTAAAATACAATTACACTTACTCCAAGCATGGTTGTAAACTCCCAGTTGTCACATTCAAAAGCTGTTAGTAGTAGTGTTCATTTGAACTTTGTCCCTTCACCTGCTCTCATTTTCCTCTATGAGAGGCTCTGTTTTAGCTGTATACATATACATTGGTACTCTGCTGACTCCACCTTTCACTTTTTCCATCCACTTATCGCAGCATCCCTCATGGGTCATAACAATCACCCGATCAGAATATGATATGTCTGTCTTCTGATATTTCTCTTATATCATATCAGAGCAAAAACAGAAAAATTATTTTTAATGTCTCCTAAACTTAGCCTCCGAATCGTTTTTCTCGACAAAAACATCCACATGACTCTCCCCTTACCTTCAGCAACACTCATTTCAGTCCTTGACCATTTGTCAGTCTCCTTGCTATTACTTTTCCGCTAGCCGTATCTTGTAAAAATCATGATTTCTCTTGTGAAGTTAGGTTAGAATCGATTGTATTTTTTTTTATGCGAGGAAGAAGGAACCAAAGGCCATGAGCCCGCAATAACAGTTCCCTCCAAGAGAAAAACAAAATACAATTGAGAGCCAAATTCAAGATCCATTCATTTCGAGATGCCTGGACACACTGCGTTTGAAAGACTGGAGATCATAGGAAGCAGGAAATACAGATAGAGGGAGACAGTTCCAGAGTTGACCTGTTGCATAAATGAAGGACTGGGAGTAACGGTCAACTATTGCATTAGAGAGTTGGACAGAAAAGGGATGAGAGTTTGCTGCCAGATGGGTGCTACGCGCCTGTCGTAGAGGTGGAGGAATGTATGCAGATAGTTCAGAGGAGCAGTGACTATTGAAGTAGCGATAGAAAAGAGATAAAGATGCAACAGTGCGGTGAAGAGACAGAGGTTGAAGGGAGTCAGTAAGAGGAGGAGAGTTAATGAGACGAAAAGCCTTTGACTCTACCCTATTGAGAAGAGCTGTTTGTGGGGAGCCTCCCCACACACGAGAGTTGTACTCCACACAGGGGCGGATAAAGCCCCTGTATAGAGTCGACAAATGTGCAGGAGTAAAGAAAGAGCGAAGTCGGCTTAGCACACCCAATCTCTTGGAAGCAGATTTTACAAGAAATGTAATATGATCTTTCCAAGATAAGTCCTGAGTAAATGAAACCCCAAGCATGTTCAAGGATGATGCAGGATTAAGCTGAATATTATTAAACATTAGTGGGTATACCTGTGGAAGATTGTGTCGGGTTGATAGGTGTGAGAACTGAGTCTTAGATGCATTAAAAACAACCAGATTATTTTTCCCCCAGTCAGAGATACGAGCCAAGTCAGACATTAGGTGTGTCATAGCCTCATCCCTTGTTTGTTGAAGTAATTGCTGAGATGGGCGTTGCGGGAACCGAATGGAAAGGTGAAGGGTGGAGTCATCAGCGTATGAGTGGATAGGGTTAGATGTACAGCTTAGAAGATCATTGATGAATAAAAGGAAGAGAGTTGGTGATAGTACAGTAATTAACTGTATTTGCGCTTCCTGAAGTAAAACTAATTACCATTTTTGTAATGGCTATATTCAGCCCTATTTTCATCACAGCTTTCATGTGTGTAGTTCATGTTACATGCACAGCTTAAAAAAAAAAAAAAAAAAGTTGATTTTACGTCTTAACAACTCACCACCTCTCACCGACTTTCTTCAGTCTCTGTCTCTTCGACTTAGTGTTGCTTCATTCTTTTTTACCTTTTGCTGCTCCCCTGACCACTGTGTTTCTGACCTCGCTGCATACATCCTACCTTGTAATGCACCATAACCGGTACTCTAAGGCCCTCAAGTACACAACTAATCAGCAATGGAACTGTCTCCTAAAGACTGTCTTCTCAATATCAAATGACCTCCGTGTCTACGGAGGTGGAAATGAACTGAAAGTTGCTTTTGCATTATCTATATTTCTCTGAAAATGATACAGTTGCAAGGTTACACCCATCATTTATTTCTTTTAAGTTAAAAGTATAATCACTGCCTCCTATTATCTCAAAGTCTCCCCACATGACCATTCCCTCTCACCCACATCATTTTCTACCTAGTTGTATGCATCGACGTATGAAATGAGTTGTTAGTCAGTTCCAGGAGCACATAGCAAACATGGAAGGCAGGTAGGCAGAGAAAGGGAGACAGATAGGGAGTGAAAGTAAGGAAGAGAGGGGGGAAGGATAAAAGAGAGAGAGAGTGATACGAAGGTAGAAAGATAAAGCAGGTGAAAGGAAATGTGAGGGAGAGGGAATGAAAATGAAGCAGGGAGAGAAGTAAAGAAGGATGGGTGGATGGATGAAGGGAGAGGGAAACAGGGAGCAAAGAAAGGGAGGAAAAGAAAAGAAAGGAAAGGAGAGAGAGAGAGAGAGAGAAATCTAAAAGAGAGGGAGTGTGGGAGGGAAAAGAGAGAAGGGAAAATCGACAGAGGATAAAAAATAAAGAGGCACATTAGAGGGGAAGGAGAGACGGACAAGAAGCTGGAAAATGAATAAAGGAGAAGGGAAAAGGGAGATGAGAAGTGAGAGAAAGATGTAAACTGGATGGACGAAGGATGAGAGAAAATGAAGAAAGGATGGAAGAAGACCAGGATGGAAAGTGTCAAGAAAAAAAGTGAGGGAATGATCGAGGGAAAAATGGAAAAATAAATGGAAATGAAAGAATAAAATAAGGAATAGAGGAAAAAAAGGAAAGCAAGGAAGGAGAAAAAACAGAATGAAATGAAGGACTGAAGATTGTACAGTAAGAAATAATGAGAGAGAGAGAGAGAGAGAGAGAGAGAGAGAGAGAGAGAGAGAGAGAGAGAGATGTATTTTTCCATTACTGGTTGGAGGATGTCGTAGTCTTGAGGTTCCTTTTTATTGTTGCTGTCGTTATTGTTGTTGTTGTTGTTGTAAGTTGTGCTGTTGTTCTTGTAAACGTGATAATGGTGTGGTTTTTACTGCATTCTGATATTACATTCAGCCCTTTCCATCAGTGGGACGCCTTCTAGTAGTCGCACCGATATAACCTGGTAACGCTGCCTGGTTACCCAAACGTCCCTCAACTTCCCCGATAGTAGGTTGGTGGACAGCAGGAGAAAGGCAGTTTCATGAAACCTGTAGTTCACATGGTTCACTTTAAGATCAGTTTAGAACAACACCTACAACTACAACAACAACTTTTTCCATGCGTGTAAGCGGTATAAAACCGCCCGAGTGTAATAGTTATAAGAACAACAGGATGCCCTCATAATAAAGGGGTACAGTTTGATTTATAAAGGTCTATATAGAATATTAACATATTAAGTATTGTTTTGTAGCTACCATTTATCATCATTATTGTTGTCTTCATCGGCGTCAAAATTTCCATTGTCTGTGAGGTGTGGAGATCCAGAGAGCATTCGTAAGGCCATATTCTCAGAAAATTAGCGAGTTCCCTGATTGCTTTTCATCAGCCTCACAGTTTTGCACATTAACACCACACGATGTCTTCTGGGGTGTTGTTTATCTACTTAATGATTTCTTTAAATCCTTCAGTTCCATTTTTTCCTACTATGCTCTGTTCATATTTTCTAACAGCTACTTCCCTGAAGTCCAGCAGTCCTTCTACGTACCCTACACTTCCACACGTCACCAGTTCCATGCTAATCCACTTCCATCCATACTAAATATACAGTATGCTACTGCTGTCTCATACAGAAGTGGTGTATTAGGGGTGTTTCTACAACATGCCGCCGGGTCTTATTGTAGACTGTATTGTAGTTTCATTCGCCCCTGTTTAGATTACAACTGTCATGTGTGGGGAGGCTCCCCATATACAGCTCTTCTCAATATGGTGGAGTCAAAGGTTTTTCGTCACGTCAACTCTCCTCCTCTTACTGACTCGCTTCAACCTCTGTCTTTTCGCCGCACTGTTGCCTCTTTATCTCTTTTCCGTCGCTACTTCAATTGTTACTGCTCCTCTGAACTGTCTGCTTGCATCCTTCTACCTCTACGACGGGTGCGTAGCACCCGTCTAATAACAAACTCTCATCCCTTTTCTGTTCAGCTCTCTAATGCATGAGTTAACTGTTACTCCCAGTCCTTCATTTATGCAACAGGTCAACTCTGGAACTGTCTCCCTCTGTCTGTATTTCCTACTTCCTATGATCTGCAGTCTTTCAAATGCAGTGTGTCCAGGCATCTCAAAATGAACGGACCTTGAATTTGGCTCTCCTTTGTATTGTTTTCGTTTTTTTCTTGGAAGGAACTGTTTTGCGGGCTCAGTCTTTGGTTCCTTCTTCCTCGCATAAAAGAAAAAAAAAATCAGTCAAATCTGCCGTAACGAAATTCAAATCCTAAGTTCCTTTCTTCAGATGGGATTCGAACCCACGTCCACTGGGACAGCAGACCACGTTTCTACCGACATGGTCACATTCTTCCCGAAATGAAATGCCTGAATTAACCGAATGAAATATGTGACGGTAGTACGAATAAAACAGAAGACAAGTAATCGAACAGTAAGGTACTACTGAACGTTATTCTTAACCCATTCATGACGCAAGGACTCCCCCTCATCTGAATAAACTGGTGATAATGAGAATAACGCAGAATAACACGACCAACTAAAGAGGGTTATTAAGTATTACGATGATTTTCTTCACTGCGAGAGGTCCCCGGGGATGATGACGAGATGCCTCTTCGTAGCGGCACCAATATAAGTAACCAGGTGGCTCTCTTACCACGTATACAAAAACATCCCTCAGCTCCCTTCCTCTCCCCCAAAAGAAGGGTGGACGACTGCAACAGGAGGGCAGCTTCAGCCACCAATCTATCGGACACACGTCCAGATGAGCTTCGGGTCACGACAACAACAACAATAACAACATCAGTAAGTACTACTACTACTACTACTACTACTACTGCTGCTGCTGCTGCTGCTGCTGCAACTACTACTTCTACTACTACCGAATTACAAAAACAAGTTGAGGCCTCCGATCAGAATGCAAATCAAATGCGGCAGAAAGAATAGAACACCATGAATGAATACTTAACACAAAGGAGAATATTACCATGCCATACTGGGATACAAATAGGTAAGTTAGAGCCATAGGGGAGCCTCCTAAAGCCACGACAAAACATGCCTTGGATAGCTTTCCCGATAGATACAAAATAAACTATAGTGATACTTGCTACACTGGTGGTGGGGATGAGGTGGGGCACCAATAGCCTACATACCAACGCCATGAGAAGGAGGGATTTTTCACTCCCCCGCTACCACTGGTTTTAGTAGCCTTTTAGTGCCCTATTACGGCAATGGTAGTATTCATTGGTTTTTAGCTCCACGATGATGGTGGTGGTGGTGGTGGTACTGTATTTTTTATGATGTAGTTACAGTGGTAATGGCGATGGTGTTGCTGATGTGGTTGTGGTGATTCTTTGTTGTTGTTGCTGTTCGCATAATTGTAGTTGTTGTTATTGCTGTTGCTGTTGTTGTCGCTTAGGTCATGGATGATGGTTTTCATGATGTTGCTGTGGTGGTAGTGGAGGTGACTGGTGCTGTTGTTGTGATGGTGGTGGTGCTGGTGTTGTGATGGTGGTGGTGCTGTTGTTGTGATGGTGGTGGTGCTGTTGTTGTGATGGTGGTGGTGCTGATGTTGTGATGGTGGTGGTGCTAATTTTTTTGTCATGGGTGTTCCCGTGGTTGTAGCAGTAGTGGTGACGATTAAGGCTACAGTATTGTTGTTTTGTTATAGTCCTGTCAATGTTGCCAGTTTTAGTAAAGCAATAATGCTATCTTTATTGCAGTAATAAGATTTCACAATTCTTCTTCTCTCCTCCTCCTCCTTCCGTAATACCTTCTCATTTTTTCTTCAGTTTTTCATCTCCAGCTCCCATATTCTAAAAATCCAAGCACTAAAGCAATAAATAAAAATATACTAAACCTCACATTCTTCCGTCTCTCAGTTTATCGTTCAAACACCGCCTTGGTTCCTGAGGCGGTTACTGGATTTATTTTTTACAGTAGTTCCTTCTGGCTTTTTCCTCCTCTACTTTGGATCTTGAGCATATTGATGCTGAAAGAGAAAAATACTTGTGAAATGGTGCAGAGAGAGAGAGAGAGAGAGAGAGAGAGAGAGAGAAAATGTCAATTGTCCATATTATATATCATATCTGCCTGCATCTCTCTCTCTCTCTCTCTCTCTCTCTCTCTCTCAATCTGATACTATTCTACTTTCTTCTCTCGTCCTTGTTTCTCCCTCTTGTATTTCTCCTCCCCTATTTTCAGCTTCTTTCCTTATTCACCTTCTCTTCATTTTTCTTCCTTCCTCCACTCCTCCTGTTCCCTCACATTTCTCCTTCATCTCCTCATTCCCTCCTTTCGTGTCTCCTCGTTGTCTCTCATGCTTCCTCTTTCCATCAATTTTTACATCATTCTTCCTTTCTTCTCACCTTTCTCCATCACTCCTCCACCACCCTCTATCCTCCCAACTCTCCTCCTACAATCTTCCTCTTCTCATACCTTCCATTTCTCTCTCTCTCTCTCTCTCTCTCTCTCTCTCTCTCTCTCTCTCTCTCTCTCTCTCTCTCACCCAAAGCCTTCTTTTCCTCCTGATCTTCCCTCCCAGCTCACCCTCGCTCACTATATTACATCCCTTCTCTTCACCCCAACATACACTTCATACACCCCGCTGCACCTTTCTTCCTCGTTCGGCCTCCTCTCTGCTCCCCGATTCCTTCTTTTTTCCCAATATTTTCCTTAGCCCCTTTAATCAGTTTTCTTCCCGTTTCCCCATCTTACATCATTTACCTACCAACAAAGCTCCAGGCCCAGATGGAATTCCTCCAATTGTTTTGAAAAAGTGTTCCCCTGAACTTGCCTCTGTCCTAGCCAAATTATTCAGACTATGCATACGTACTTCTTTATTCCCAAATTCATGGAATGAAGCCAATATCCACCCAGTTCCGAAGAAAGGAAGTTCGTCTGACCCCTCCAATTACAGACCAATAGCTGTCACATCTTCTCTTGGTAAGGTACTTGAAACTTTAATTAATAAGCATAATGTTAAACATCTTGAATCCAACAACTTAATTAGTGATAGACAATACGGTTTTCGCCACGAAAGATCCACCATTGACATACTCAATCTCTTAACTCATACCATCCATCAATCAATTGATCTTTTTGGAGAAACTCATGCAGTAGCTCTTGATATCTCTAAAGCTTTCGACAGAGTATGGCACTGTTCCCTGCTGTCCAAACTCCCTTGCTATGGACTAACGTCTCTTGTTCCTCTGATTTCTTCTTATCTTAGTGACAGGAAAATAAGAGTAAAAGTAGATGATGTATATTCGAATTTCCACTCAATTAACGCCGGCGTGCCGCAGGGATCAGTTCTGGCGCCAACCCTATTTCTGGTTCATATTAATGATCTCTTATCTGTCACTCACAATCCCGTTCACTCATATGCAGATGACTCAACACTACATAGTTCATTCACACTCAGACATCCATTTACAAAGTCTAATATCTCTACCTCTCAACTCAGTACAGCCATCTCCATAAATCAAGATCTAGCTACAATCAGTGAATGGGGACAAAACAACCTTGTCTCTTTTAATGCTAGTAAAACTAAATATATACAGTTTACTAATAGACAGATATTGCCAGATTCGTACATTACCTTCAGTGCTACTAATATTCCCATCTCCAAAAGTATTGAAATTCTTGGTGTCTCACTTAACAGTGCCCTCAGCTGGACCTCTCATGTCAGATCACTTGCTAAGGCCGCCTCAAAGAAACTTGGATTATTGTATAGAGTCCGTAACTTCTTCGCCGATGAGCAGTTAGCTATAATTTATAAGTCATGTGCGCTCTCAGCTTGAATATTGCTCACCCTTGTGGAATGGTTGTGGAGAGGTTGCACTGAGACAACTGGACAAAATTCAGAATAAAGCTGTTAGAATCATTAACAACCCTGCCATTACATATAAACTACCTCCCCTGCAAGTAAGAAGGAATGTTGCCTCCCTTGCATTATTTTACAGATATTTTTTTGGCAAGTGCTCAGACGAGGTTGCGTCCATGGTGCCGCCTCTCCATGCCTTCTCTCGTGCTACACGGGCATCTGGTAGCGCTCATGACTGGAATGTCACTCAACCATATTGCAGAACTTCTGCCTATCAGAATTCTTTCATTCCCCGAACTGCATCTCTCTGGAACTCGCTTCCCCAGAGTTCTTTTCCTCCAAATTTCAACCCACAGCTGTTCAAGTCTAACTGTTACAGATATTTTATGAATGGAAGACACCAGTAGTCTGGTGTATGGATTTTTTTTTTTTTCCCATTTGTTTTTCCTTCCTCCGTTCTGTTATTAAAAAAAAAAAAAAAATTGTTCTCTTCCTTTTTTACACTCACCGTTCTTTTCTTTCCTTCCTTCCCTTCCATCTTCCCTCCGCTTGTGTCTTCTTTATCTCTAACCAGCGTCACTCCTTCCTTTCGTCCTCCTTCACATCCTTCCCTTTCCTCCTTTATTTCCCTCCACTAACCTTTAATTTCGTTTCTTCTCTCCCTACCTTCCCTCCCCCTTTCCTTTCCTCCTCCTCTCTCACCCTGACTTCCCCTCCGTCTCTTCTTTCCCCTCCCTCCCTCCCTCATCCACCCACTCCTCCCTAAACCAAAGCTAAACATCCATTTTTCACACTTAGCACTTCCCCACGTTCAATTTGTATTCAGACTGTAACTCCGCAGTCTTGTTCACCCGGAGAGAGAGAGAGAGAGAGAGAGAGAGAGAGAGAGAGAGAGAGAGAGAGGTTTGACGTAAGACTGGCTTTGAGGTGCAAGGTCAATACAGTCTTGGCTGTGATAAATACAGTATTGATATCCAACGCTTTCGAAACACTGCCTTATTTGATCTGATTTTTGTCAGTGATGTTATGTCCTTTTGTGACTGAATACAAATTTTATACTAATGTGATTACTCATTTGTATAACTGTCTTTCCATTCACCTCAACCTCAATCTCTCTGCAGCTCGTCTCGCTCACCTGTCTTCCCTTTTTCACATTTCCATTTTCTCTCTCTTAAACTTCTGCTCTCCCTATCATATACACATTTATCCACCTCCTGTCAGTCTCTCTTCCCCCTTTACTCACATCCCCTCTTTCCATTTCTCACCTCCCGTCCTCCTTTTAACTTTTCTTCCTCCATCTTTGCTCTACATGTACCTAGTCACCCGTTCTCCTTCCCTTCCTACCTTCTTCCCATTCCTCTCCCTACCTACCTCCACTCCCATATTCATTCCTCTTCGTCACTCTACCCCTTTTCCTTTTTCTATAACTTCCTTTCTCAGTCGTCCTCCCTTTTCCCATCCTTACCTTTCCTCACTCCCCTTCTCTTTCTCCCTCCTGTTACACAATCCCTACGTTCTCCCTCCCACTTCTTTCTACCCTTTCCTCCCTTTCTCCCTCTCTCTCCCTTTCTCCATTCTACCTTATTTCCCCATCCTTCCCCTCTGTCAGTCGTTCCCCTATTCTTCATCGCTCGCCTTTTTCTTTCTCACTGTTTCCTTCTCCGTCGGCCTCAATCCTCCATCTCGCTACTTTCCTTCATCTCCTCGTTATATTTATGCATCTTCATTTCTTCGTTCCTACACTGTCCTCCATTCTTATCCCTATCTCCATCTGCTTCCCGTTTCTCTTGCCTCTCTGCACTCCATCACCATCTTCCTGCATCGCTTTCCTCTACCTTCTTCTGTTTTCTTCCCTTCACCTCCTCTTTTCTTCCTCTGGTTTCTTTCCTTCTCCCACGTTCTTCCTTTTCTTCCACTCCTCTCCAGTAAAGTAATTAACTCCCGTACGAAGTTAAAACAAGGCCCTGAGTAATTAGCGCTTGAGAGAGAGAGAGAGAGAGACAGACAGACAGACAGACAGACAGAGAGGGAGGGAGAGAGAGAGAAGAAAAAGCCTTCGCTCACTTTCCTCCTCCCCTAACTCAGTCTCTCTCTCTCTCTCTCTCTCTCTCTCTCTCTCTCTCCATATCTCTGAAGCGTTACCCCCAGTCCCTTCAATGTGCCTTGGAATTAACAATGATGAGTAATAGATGTGTGTGTGCGTGTGTGTGTGTGTGTGTGTGTGTGTGTGTGTGTGTGTGTGTGTGTGTGTGAAAGAGAGCAAAATAAACTTCTCCACACACTAATGATCTCAGGAGGTAAAAAGTACCTCCAACTTCCCTATCTCTCCTTTCCTCCCTAATTGACTTTCCTTCTTGCCTCCCTCTTTCTTTCTCTCGTGTCTCATCGTTCCTCCCCTTGGCTTTCTTTCCCTCCTTTATGCCTGTCTCCTACTCTCCTAACACTATCTTTCCTTCCTCCATATCCACCATCTTTCCTTCCCTCTGTCTCCTGGTCCTCACTGTCCTTCTTCTCTGTATTTCCCTTCATTCCCTCCTTAACATTCTCCCTCCGTCTTCTCTCTCCAGTCTATATTGGTTCCTTCCTAGTCTCCACCCCTCCTTCCATTCTTCCTTCCCTCTCTTCCTCCCACCCTCCCCTCCTTCCTTTTCCTTCCCTCTTCCATTCATTTCTCCATTTCCTTTATCTCATTTCCTATCCCCTTTCTTTTCCTCACTCTTTCGTAGTTTCATCCGTTTTGTTTTCCTCCCTTGTTCATCTCTTCTCTCGTCTTTCTTTCTCGTCCTTCATCTATCCTTTTACCCCCTTTTATTTTTTATTTATTTATTTATTTATTTATTTTTTTTTTTTTTGCTTTATCACCTCACTTCTTCCCTCCATCTCCTCTTTCCCTCCCATCAGCATTATTGCTTTCCCACTTCCCTCTCTACCTTCATTTTCTCCTGGCCTTCTTCTCTTTTTTCCTCTTTTCCTTCATCTCTTATATGTATAGTAGGGGTAGGCAGCCCCGCCCAGGGATGTACTACCGCCAAGGTAACGGGAGACTCAAGGAATGGCCTGGATTCCATTTTCTCTCCTAGGCCTTGGTAGCTGGTTACACGTCTTTCTGCCTCACACATCAGAGGGCATCAGGCTGCCCTCCTTACACAACACACACATCCACATTATATCACATTGCCTTAAATGAGCTATCCTTCCTCCATAAAACATCGATCTTGTCATTTTATATCATTCACATTCCACAACACATCCCTACTCCCCCCCTCCCCCCACCTAAAAAGACCCATGGCTGCTGCTGTACTGGGAATTATTGCGGTGGTTTCTCGGATGACCACCATCGGCAGGGCTGGGTCGTCTCCACAGGGCCTTCCTGGCCGTTATCAAGCAACTGTGCCACCTTCAGTGTTGGTGCGCCCCCAGACTGCTCGTCAGTGCAGTAACATTTTCTTCTGAAATATTAGGGGACTTCACTCCAACATCAACTCTTTTCACGATTTCCTCCGGTTTGAATCCCTAGATCTGCTGTTTTTGAGAGACTCAAGTAAGCTGCACGTCTGATCTAGCTAGATACCTGGTTATATCTTGATTGAATATTTCGGACCCAAAGGAGGATTATGTTGCTTTGCTAAATCAGAAAATGCCCTGGAGGAGTTTACTAAATTTAATTGTCATCATTTCGACTAATCCATATACAAATTAAATTCTTCTGGTAAAATTAAGTATTCCTGTTGTATTTATCATTCCCTTAATGCCCCTCCAGAGCTGAGTTTATTTGACTCTCTGTCTTCACAACTAAGTGTCCTCAACATTAATACTGCATCGGAAATTACTATCCTGGGTGATTTTGATGTCCATCATGTTGAATGGCTCACTTATTCAGCCAGAACTGATGACTCTGGTCTTGAATGTGAGCTATTTGAAGACTCATTTAATCTCACCCAGTTAGTCAACCTACCCGTTTACCAGACAACCCCGATCAAAATCCCCACCTATTGGACTTGTTTCTAAGAACCAATTCAGATAATTATAATGTCGAAGTGAAGTCCTCCCTCGGATCCTCGGATCATTGCCTGATACAAGCCACCAGTTTAACAGCTACCACACCCTCCTGCTCTGAACATGTCGTAGTGACTAAATGGCACCACGACAGGGCAAACTGGGAGGGTCTCCACAATTTTTTTATGGATGTTCCTTGGACCTCCTTTTTCTCCCAAGATGCAAATTCCACATTGGGTCACATACAGGATTTCAATAAAGTCGACATGGAAATATTCATTCCCCATCATAGTTACAGAAAAAGATGTATATAATTCACCTAAATGGTTTGACCACAATTGTACTAGAGTAACAGAACATAAAACAATTGCCTATAACACTTATAAAAGGGCCAAAACTAAAGAAGTTTTTAACTATTATAAAAATATCAGAAACCATGCCAAAACTATTATCATTCTTTCTAAATCAAACTTTCTTCATAGACATGCTAACAAACTACTAAACAACCCAAAAGATAACAAAATATTCTTGTCTGTCCTTAAATCATTCAAATCTAACTTCACTACCACCTCTTCCATTCCACCATTACAGTCCCCCAATGGAAATCTAGTAAGTGACCAACGTGGAAAAGCCAACCTTCTTGTTGATATTTCTTCAACGAACTCACCCCTAAATACAGAAAATCACAATATTCCTGTACTTGACATTTATTCCCCTCAAATACCTCCTTTCAAGATTCACACAAGATTCGTACAAGCTGTATTACAGATTCTCTCAATAGACAAAGCTACTGGTAGAGATGAAATTCCCTCAATAGTACTTAAAAATTGCTCCCCAGTGTTGGCTCATGTATTGGCAAAATTTTTCCGCTTATGCATCCGTACCTCAAGTTTTCCAGCCTCTTGGAAAGAAGCAAATATCCACCCTGTTCCTAAAAAGAGGGCCACTTCTGAGCCTTCAAACTACTGACCAATCGCCATAACTTCCTTTCCCAGTAAAATTTTTGAGACACTAAGAAACAAACACATAGTCAAGCATCTAGAAATCAATAAATTAGCCAATGATCAGCAGTTTAGATTTAAACATGAACGTTCAGCTGTAAACATTCTTTGTCATCTTACCCATCATATTAACAAAACAATAGACCAACACGGTGAAACACACACATTAGCACTTGATATTTCAAAAGCATTTGACAGAGCATGGAACTGGGCCATATTGTCTAAGATGTAACTCAATGGCCTAGCACCACTGGTTCCTCTAACTTCTTACCTTCATAATAGAAAAATACGGGTTATGGTAGATGGAATTTACTCCCAGTTTCATTCCATAAATGTTGGCGTACCTCATACATCAGTTTTGGACCCAAACCGTCTCACTCATTCATAAAAATGAGCTACTATCTGTCACTCACAACCCAATAAAATATTATGCTGATGACTTGACACTTCATAGTTCTTTCACATTTAGCACCATCTTTTCACAGTCTAATATAAATTCCTAAATAAACACAGCACTTTCTCTGAACCATGACCTTTCTAAAATTAAGCAATAGGAACAAACAAATCTGGTCTCATTTAATGCTCAGAAAACTAAATACATTCATTTTTCCAACAGAAAGAATCCTTCAGACTTCCACATAATTTTAAATTATGTCAGTATTCCCATATCCACTACAATTGATATCCTAGGTGTCACACTCTGTAAACACCAACCTAAGCTGGACAGTTTATGTTGAATCCCTTGCTAAAAATACTTTTAAAAAATTTGGGACTCCTGTACAGAGTTCATGATATCTTCACTGATGAGCAGTTGGTTACAGTATACCAAAGTCATGTGCGTTTTCAGATTGAATACTGTTCACCACTGTGGAGTGGATGTGGAGCGGTTGCATTGAGGCAGTTGGACAAAATTCAAAATAAAGCCATTTGATTAATCGATAATCCTGCCATTACGCAGGATCTTCCTCCATTATCAGTACTTAGAGATGTTGCTTATCTAGCATTATTTTACCGATATTTTTACCGTAAGTGGTCTGACGAACTTGATTCAATTGTGCCTTCCCTTCACATTTTCTCCCGAAATACTCGGGCAGCTGGAAGAGCCCATGAACTCACACTCTCTCCTCCACAATGCAGAACCTCTGCTTATAAAAATTCATTTATCCCCAGAACAACTACTACTCTGGAATTCACTTCCTGGGAGTTACTTCCCACAAACATTTAATTCACTTTTATTTTAATCCATTTGTTATATTTTATGAATGAAGGATGCCTTTAGGCACATGGACTTATTTTTTTTAATTTCCTTTGTTTTTCCTTCCTCCATTTAAAAAAATCGTCCATTCTCTCCCCATTTCCCTTCCTCCCTCCTTCCTTCCCCCTTAAAACTTTTCCACTTTCCCTACTCCCCTTTTGGCGGTCATTTTTTTTTATACGTTCAGTTAAATTTCTATCTTATTTTTTCCCCACCAGTGATTCTTCTGTTTAATAATTATTATTCTCTTTTACTCAAGTAAATTTTTTCCTTTTCAGTAAGTAATTTCACCAGTTATAATTCTTATATATATATATATATATATATATATATATATATATATATATATATATATATATATATATATATATACTGTATATATATATATCCCACAGGTGTATTTTGCTAATATTGTTTCTTAGCAAGTTTTGCCCTGTTTTCATCCACCTATACTTATCTAGTTGTTTTTTCTACCATTTTTTCTCCCCCTTAGACTTTTTTTTTCCATTAGTTTTTATGAATATTTTTGCAAATACATTTTTCCGTTACAGACTGTCTTTCTTCTACTCGTTTTTCGACTAGTCTCTCTTCGTCGACTAATTTTCCTCTCGTTATTTTTCCAATACGTAAGGTTTCTTTTCAGCATTTTTTTCCTTCAGTCGATATTTCTTTCAGTTATATACCCAGTTCTCTTCCTTCCAGTCTTTCCACAAACTGATTTATCTCCAGGAACATAGCCTACATGTATATCCTCAGGTCTCTTTCATACTGTCAATTTTACTTCTTGTTTGCCTATTTTTCCAAAGTCCCTTTAAGAAATGTTTCCCCTGTTCAGTTGTTTTTCTCCCAATTTTCCTGCGGTTTATAATTTTTCATCTTGCACAGCTTTCAAGATGATGATGATCATGATAATGATCATCATCATGATCTTCGTTACGTGTCATCATCAATACCCGCAGCAGCGGTAGCAGCAGCTTCACTGCATTTTTTTTTTAGCAGTTTTAACTATCATCATCATTATCTTTCCACTTATCTATCATCTACGGTCCATCAACTCGTCAGTCAACCAATCATTGTCTTAGTCATCTGACTATTCATCTCTCTCTCTCTCTCTCTCTCTCTCTCTCTCTCTCTCTCTCTCTCTCATCCAGGACGGCCAGAGAGAGAGAGAGAGAGTACTGTTTCTAGATGCATTCTTTCCCGCCCAGAAGGAAAAAGACGTCATCACTATTTTTTCTTCTGCCATCTCCCCTTCCTTCCTCCAGTTTCTATTTCATCCTTAAGTTTTTTGTGGTCCAATTTCATATTTTAAAAATGTCAGGCGTCAGCACAAAAAGAATGTCAGAGTTGTTCCGACCATGCGGGGGTTAATAGTGACCACATTCTGACTTCCATGACCCTCCCTGAGATAAATAAAATCGCCTGACTTTACCAACAATAAAATACTGAAGTTAGTCTCATTATGAGAAAAATTTGTCTTCCTGTAATGCTTACCTATTTTTACATCCACTTTATTAGTACACTTTTCATCCTATAAAATCCAGGTTATTTGTACTGTATTTCGTTTTCGTTTTTTTTTTAGTAGGCTACAACAAACTTGGTGGTGCATGCCTTGGCACGTTCAAGTACTAACTGGAGTAACCAGTTCGATCAAGTCCCTTTTCACCCACCTGTGCAATTTGGGACCTGGGTGACATCAGACTACTGCCAGTCGTGTTCTGGGGGAAAACTGAGACTCAGCGGAAACTACTTGGCTGCCTTAATACCCTCGTGTAGTCGATAGGCCACCTTCTTCACTTCCTGTAGTATTTATTAATTTTCCTTCATTCTTGTTGTTGTTCCTGTTCTCATATTTATTATTTTTTCATTTCAGCAGCCTTTTTCTTGTATATTGCCTTTACCTTTTTTGCATTATTTTTCATATTTTTTCCCCCTTTTCTGTTTTCTGTGATTTTTGTATCGTACAGTATTTCAACTGTCCACTTTCACTTCCTTTCCTCTCTCAACCTATTCTTATATCTCTGTTGT